>NC_081418.1:78014090-78199827 GCF_949786415.1 Peromyscus eremicus
AAAAAAAAAGAAATGAAAAATCCAACAGCCAAACAAATAAAAGGGCTAATTAATGAGCAGAGATTTTTTTCTAATAGAACTCTCTAGGAATTCTTGGAAGTAGGATTTGATGTATTTTGTTAGCTGTGATTTAACCTACAGCAATGTTAAGGAGTTTTCAGTCTGTTTTTGTCACTGCATTAGCATGCACAAGTTTTCTTTAAGACACATTCAGACTTGACACAGGCTCCTTGGAAGGGCCTCAGATACTTGTCCTTTGTGCTAATTTTCGCAGATGTTCTCTTAAACTCAAAGACTTGATGCTAGGGCTAGCAGCTTCTGCCCAATGTTCTCTTGGCAATCTGAGGTTACCATTCACCTTCTACACAAATACCAGGTACATACATTTGTAAAACACACATCTTACTGAGTTTTCTACTTACTAATCTGTCTAGCTTTCAGAAACATAAAGATGATTATTTTTTTACAGGCATACACATTTCTTCTAAACTGCTGGTCTATGTCACACACACACACACACACACACACACACACACACACACACACTTGTAAGTGCTCCATTCATGTGTAGCTGTCCACTGTACCTTGAAGTGTTTGTATCCATTTGCTAATGCCCTCTGTTATACATTAAAATTGTCTGCATAGAAGTTAATGCAAGTTAAATACTTCTATGTTGTGAAGATTTCCTGCATGCTTTTCTCCAGCCCCTGATACACAGGATATAATTTTATCCCTGTGTCATGTTATCATGCTTAGTTTCCTCTGTGTGAGTTCTCCTCTCTGTCATGATCACATCTTCCGCATGATCTTTAATGGGCACTGTCTGTCGTTGTATTCCTAGCTTTGGGAGCTCTTCAAGAAACTCTGAACATTCAGATGAACTAAATTAATTGAGCTTTCTCATATATTTAAACCATGCTATTTCCTTGAAATTATTTTATAATCATAAATATGGTGAATGAGTTAAGCAAAATACATATAGAACTGCAAGAACAATGTTGAAATCTCCTTTAAGAAGACAAGAAGTACTGAATTAATGGCTCAGAAAGCATTTGTGTCTTCCAACAGGTACTACAGTGAGGCTAGGAATCTAAAAATGGAATACAAAATTATATTACTCTATTAAAAGAAAAAATCATGTTTGTCAATGTTATTGAAGTCATCTGAAGGAAACTAATTCAATGTTTGACCACAACCTGCCCTCCTAGATAATTGGGAAGTCAAAAGCCAGTGGGTACCAAATAGAGTTGTACTTACTGGTGAGAGCCAGCAAAGCTGGTAGGAAACTGCCGTTTTTATCGCTAAGTGAGTCTGTTATCTCTCTTTCCTAAAAACTATTTCAATATGTTAAAAACCCATATGCCTAGGCAGGGTATTCATATCTAGCAATCCCACCAAAAAGAAGATTGATCTTTCAAGATCAGATTCTTGTGCCAAACACCAAGGCTGAGAAAGTAAAACAGCAACAGCAAAGGTTTGGGAGGCACACCACAGACAAAACGCAGAAGCAACAGGCAACAGGCAGACGCTACTCAAATGTCTGACACACTTCTTTCTCATAACCACACTTTAGGGAGGGAAGACCATGCTTCCTCTGTTGTGGTCAAGGAACCTCAGACAGAACTCAGGAGAAACTCGAAAGTCTTACTAAGTGTTAAGGATAACTTAGAATGCAAAGTCTGGTTCTCTGCTTCAGAGTTGGACCCACCATAACCACATTGCTGGAGAAAAGAAACTATAAATTCCAACTGAGAGAGATGTTAGGGATTTTGTAACAATGGAAGAAATTTCTTGTTTGTTTTTGTTTGTTTGTTTGTTTTGGAGACACAGTTTCTCTGTGTAGCCCTGGCTGTCCAGGCACTCTCTGTAGACTAGGCCGGCCTTAAACTCAGAGATCTGCCTGCCTCAGGCTCCTGAGTGCTGGTATTAAAAGTTCGAGCCATCACAACTAGCTTTTTGTTGTTATTGTTGTTGAGATCTATAATGGGGGATTTAACAAGGCAACTCCATGTAGTTAAAAGAAGGTTTATTTTGAGGTAACTTATAGCCAGTTAGAGGGGTTGGTTATAGGATCCTGGAGAGGTGAGGTGCAGTCCAGTGGGGTTCTATGGAGAACTCTGACTCAGTCTGCCATCCAGCATCCAGGATCACAAGGAACCAACATTGCCAGCATGTTGAGATCTGGGGTCTTAAGGGCTCCTGTCCCGGCCACACCCCAGGTGCAGGTCCTAAGTAGGCGTGGCAGTTACCTGCTGCCTCACTGGTAGGGTGCTTCAAGGTCAAAGCTGGAACAACTACCCACTACAGATCTACTTTCTCTTTCTACTGAAATGTCTTCTATGGAGTCTTCTGTAATTGACTCTTTGCTCATCTCATTAATCCTAGCATCTTTGTGGATGCGTAAGAACTCATCCTTGATACCATTCCCCCATACACATGGTCCTGTTTGCCATTCTTGGTGGGATTGTTCTGTGGTTTTTATCATTCTGTGATTTTTCTGTGAAATGGCTGGAATATGTAGTCAGTTATCTTGGTTTAAGTAATATAAGTATTTACAAGGAAATAGATGTAAAATTTATTGAAACAAGAACTAGAGGTTCAAAGAGTTTTATCTGTACCTAGTATGCTACAACATGCATATTAGGCATTTGACATAGTTATGTATTGTCTTAAGTAGTAAATTATTGTTTTCATATCAAATTGTCATTTAAAACCCATCATATATCTGTTATATACCAATTTCTATTTAAATACTTAAGACAGGTAGATTGCACTGTCAAGTTAGGTCATTGTAACTCCAACAGATGTTGTCATGTAGATGAAGAAAACATTCATTTTAAGTGATCACATTCTTAGTGTGTGCTTTCTTTGTGCCTTGGGGAATCAATGATGTGTCACTTTAGCTCTTCAGATTCAGGTTCCACTCAGAGTATCAGCTATGATTAAACCATGTGACCATTTCAGAGTCAAACCATGACAATGATGACCATATGTGAGTACACAGTAACAGCAAGGATGCACCACACACTGTCCTCATTTCAAAATGAATAGCATTTCATGTTATCATTCAGTTATGAAGAAATAATTGGCTAGGCTTAGTAAGTGGTACATTAAGGAACTGTACTTTTCCTGAATTATTGGGTGCGAGTGTCATCAGATCAATACTTATTCCATTAGTATTTTCTAACCAATGACTTCAATTTGACCATCCGATAGCTTCTATGTGTGTGTGTGTGTGTGTGTGTGTGTGTGTGTGTGTGTGTGTGTATGTGTGTGCACGTACACGTGCATGCATCACAGCACCATGGAAATTAGAGGACCACTCGTTGTGATTCTAGCAATCTTTAGATAATCAGGTTTGGTAACAAGTATCCTTATCACTGAGCCATGTCACCAACTCTGCCACCTAAGATCTTGACAATCAGGATTTTGACACTCAGGATACGTTTGGAGCGCCTCACAAAGCTCTCTTTAAATGTATCCCTGTCCTTGTCCATGCTGGAGAATGCTCTAATCAGAAACTGCTAGCTTCACTCTGCTTCAGAATAAATTGCCAAATAAAAGCATATTGTGGCTATTTGTGACATGAATTAATAATTGTGTGGAATATGAAAAATGTATAGGGAGGTAACGTTCACCCAAAATATGCCAATCTCGTTCTTCTTTAGTTTCATTTTTTCAATAATTTCATGAGTTTCTTTCTCATCAGTTACAACTCATCAGTACATTTTATTGACTGCACAATTGACTAGCAGTTGTGGTTTTATCTAAACATGTTCAGAACTCTCCGCTAAGCTCAGAAAAGCATCATTTGTAGCATATTATAAAGTAGACACAGAATATATTTCATAAGCCAAGCCTGCCACTAAGAAGAGCCTGAAAGGAAATATTTATTCTAGTTAAAATTCTCACAGGTAATTATAGCTTCGGCATGACACCACAAAATATCTAGATGCTAATTTACTTTTCATCCTATCTTCAAGCCTGATGAAGTCCCAAGTGACATATACCATACAGGGGACATGTGATCACATAGAAAACTAGAGTCTACACACACAGCATCACACAGACACATCCACACACATACATACACACATAGCATGTACATATATCAAACACATGCACCAACATCCCACACACCCCACATTTACCACATGCATGCATTCCACATGCATACATCACATAATCACATAAACCACATATAGACATGCCATATACTTAACACATAATCAAATATACTACACACATTTACCACAGCACATACATCACACACATTATACGGGCCACATATAAATATAAACTATACATATCACACACATACCACATACATACACCACACACCTTATGACACACATACATATTACACACACCATACCATACATACCATACATGCATATAACAGACACACATTGTATGCACCATATACACACACATAACACATCACGCACATACACATACTACCCACACACTGTGTCCTATATAATACTTCTACTTTTGAATGTTTTTCATTCTTTCATATAATAACTTAATAGCTTTCTTATCTTCTAAATTATCCCTCATGACTCTTTATCATTTTTGTTCTGGTTAAATCCTTACTATCACCTACAAATTACCTAATGGCCTGGGCTATGTCTTTTGAGCAATGGTAACAATTGCCTTTATTTTAAATTATCTTTTCAAAAACATTTGCATACTGAATGTCTTGGAATATGGATACAATGTCTGTCTCCATCATTAAAGTCAGACTTAAGGTGCAGTCTCCTTCATAAACTAAGGGCAAGTAGATTATTGTCCATTATAAAAAGTGTGAATTCCTTCAGCTGAGTTCCTCTCCCACAATGCATCACAGATAACCTGTGCAGGTTATCTGGTCTTGCTATGGCTGTGTGGGCAATGGGTCTTAGCAACATAAAGCCAATGTAGACTCTGAATCCCTAGGGAAATAGAGCAGCTCAACTGTGACCCACCCATCTCATGCCTTCTGCTCACAATCTAAAACTGGAAAGGTAATTTCCTAGCTAGGTTACCATGTGGGACCCTTCCATCTTTTGCTAGCATGTTTTTTCAGATCTTTGTGTTTTATCTAAAGCCCCAGCTGTATTTCTTTTGGTCCCCAGGGTCATACCAAGATAAGAATATACCATCTCAGAATGCACATGGAGTAATCATTTAGTCTGTATTCTTTTTAGACTCTAGGATGCAGAAGTCCGTAAAAAACTCCATACACCACAAAATTCCACTCCTGCTCTGTGTCCCGAGTCAGAAGTAAATTGCTAAAATCCTTAAGAAAGAAAGAGCAGTCAGAACAGGAGTGCAGGAAGGTCGCAATCCTCTAGCCTAGGTCTCTAGAAAGGGGAAAGATGAGGACCTAAAGGCACAGAGCTACTCAACCCAGTGTCTGCCAAATCCCTTCCCTTATGCTAAGCAGGACAGGATCTTCCAGCACCACTGTGCCTGGCCTTCCTCATCCCATGCTTTAAACAGGGTTGTGAGTAACCACTTTGGATCTCCCCAGGAATCACCGGAGAGTGGCCTTCCAAATCAACAAAAGAAAGAACAAGTAGCTGGGGGGTGGGGGGTGGAGAAATGGAGTAAGTGGGAGTTGGTGGTGGGGGGAAAGGGGAGTGGCTTCTCCCTCTCCCTAGGCTGCAAGAACACTCCAGTCCTGACCCATTAACACAGTCTCCTTGATAGTTTTGTTGACAAGATTTCACTATCCTAAGAAGGAAGGCCTTCTGCTACTCACACTTAGAGCAATCTGCAGTTTTAGCCTCCTGAGGGCTGGACTTATAGGAAGGTGACACCATGACCAGAATTTCCACACCAACATTCTGGAGGTTTCTGGAATCGATTTTTTCTGAGTTTTCCAGGGTCAATTTTAAAGGCAGTTGGAACACTTGCTATTCTCTCATGTTTAAACACCAAGTATATACTATCACTTGAGGATTGCAGATATAATATATATAAAGATGATTCTTTGTCTTTTGGTATGAAAAAATTAAACTACAGTTAAGCAAATAACAATGGAAAGCTTTTCCTTTATTGAAATAGTACAGCTTGCAAACAAAGAAGAAAGGATAGAGTTCGACTAGTAACATTTCCCCATGGGACCTGGAGACAGGGCAAAAGGTTAGGCTGCCTTGTAGGCTGCCTGAGCTACATGACACTCCATCTAAAACAACAAAACAGCATTTCTGATGTGACGAGCTGTGTTAGTTTGTGAAGGTGACTAAACCAAAGAGCACAGTCTGGGTAAATGGACCAACAGATGTCTATTTTCTGACACTTTGAAGGATGACAGCCAAACACCAATGTGCCACCAGTCATTTAGTCCCTAAGGACTCTCCCCTTGGCTACTCTTTCTCTTTATCCCCATGCCACCTTTCTTTGCCAGAGTGGTAACTATGCATAACATGATCTCTTCTTTCAATAAGCATACCGTCTGATTGTATATTGACCAACCCACATGACCTAATTGAACAAGAACTGTGTCCTTGGCTGGGCGGTGGTGGCGCACGCCTTTATTCCCAGCACTTGGGAGGCAGAGCCAGGCGGATCTCTGTGAGTTCGAGGCCAGCCTGGGCTACCAAGTGAGTTCCAGGAAAGGCGCAAAGCTACACAGAGAAATCCTGTCTCGGAAAAAAAAAAAAAAAAAAAAAAAAAAAAAAAAGAACTGTTTCCTTAAATACCTTTTTTTCTGAATATAGTACATTGTGAGGTAAGGGCGGTAAGGGCTTCCACACATGAATTTGGGGAATGCCATTTATATTGATGAAAGGAATAAGTGATAGCTAATGTATATTTCCATTGCTATGACAGAGGACAAGGCAGACGTTATGTGCCGTCTGCTTAAAGCATACAAGAATAGTTTACTGACAAATGTTATGCAGATTGAAGGGATCAACTTACTGCAAGGAGCTCCCCTCTTGACTCCTGGTTAGGCACAGATCACACTCAAACACCAGTTTCTAATCACAAACCAAATGTAAAGATACTCTTTATTGAGCAAGGCAAAGAGATAAGGTGCCTGAATCTGAATCAGGCAGAAACTCAGCAAACAGCTTTGCAGGTGTTGATTTTAAGAAGGAAAAATGGGAGGTCTGTGTTAGAATGAGCTGGGATGTGTTGGCAAACTCTGATAGGGTATTTTAATTGGGGTAGTCAAAATAGTGAATTTTGATTGTTGGACTTTGACATTTTGACAGTTGAACCTTGGCGATCAGTCTCAAGAATAAATCAGTGTGTGAATAAGGAGATAGACCTCACTGGCTAGCTTTGGGAATGTAATCTAACGATTTGGCAAAAAGGAGAAGGGTAAAAGGCAAAACTTGTCAGTGCCGTGTTTGCCATGCTTGGGCCTGCCAGAGCCCTTCACAGATAAAGATCAGTTCTATGGACTTAACAAATTTTCAGATAACATGATGAACACAGAGATGTTAGGCAATGATGAATTAGGCAATCAGTCAGCACAATCTAGGCCTTGGGAAACTGCACAAAATGCAGCCAGTTCCCCTTTTATATATAAATTGAAGGAGTAAAAGAAAATAAATGAAAAAAGAAATTCTATATAAAATGAGTAAGATACTCTTTTGTGAAATATGGATCCTAATCTGAATTTAGAAAAATATGCATATTGACTGAGTATCTTGTCTCTTTAAAACTAGAAATCTAAAGAATGTCATGATTATGTTTTGCAAGACCTTTTTTCATTTTTAGAGATATGTGCCAGAATAGTTAGAAACAAAATTGTATGCCTGGAATTTGTTTTAAAGCATGTTTGACAAGAGTCTTGGCATGAAAAGGTAGGCAGATACATTAACAAGGTGAAAAATGGCTCATTATCACTTAAGTAGGGTGATAAATATAAATATCTGGCTTAACAATTCATTTTCTCAATAAATATTTGAGTTTTCCATTAAAAAATGTGGGAAAAAGCTTTATGCTGGCATTTAAATGTTCTAAATGCTCACACAGTGTTAGTTGGTACATCTGTTCTGTTGTTTGCCTGTGGTAATGATGAGTTTTGATGAGTCAATCCACTGCCTCTGGAGTTTTCTTCCTAAGGTTAATTGCATGCACTGCAGGGCTGGCTGAGGTTAGGAGAGCAAGCTCTGGTCAACAGACAATGTTTCCGCTTGACAAACTAACAGCCTATATGATTATTAAGCTTTGATGCCATCTTCATTAATACAATATTCTAGTCACCTGTACTAACCTGGCCAGATGTTCCTATGATAATGTTCAGCTGGATAAATTTAGACTTCACACAATAATACTTGTCATTTTTTTACCCTTCTGTCCCAAGAATATTTCAAAATATGTTCAATTCAGCTGTTAATTTGACCGTATAAAATGTTGAAAGACCGCTTTTGAGGATTGCAGTGATGTTTGAAGTGTTTCAAGACTCATTTTCCCTGTGGATCAGAAAACAGCTTTGACAGAATCAAAATGAGTCTCAAAATTCAGTTTCTATTTTACCTCCCACAGCAACCTTGTACTTTAAGAGGCATTCTGGAAAAATGATGCAATAGCTTTCCATGGCTGTGATAAAATACCTAGGATGATCAACAGGAATAAATGTTCGTTTGGGCTCACCCTTCTAGAGGTGTAGGACCATGACCAGTTGGACCCAGGGCTTCTGGGCTCAGAAGACAGAATATTGTGATGGAAGTGTATGCCAGAGAAGTGTCCTCTGCTCTTAGTAACTGGGAAGCTCAGAGTTGGAGAAAGGACTGGGTCCTGATATTTCTCCACATCTCTTAATGATCAAACAACCTGACCCTTTTAATGGTCACCTACATGGAAAGCAAAGCCCTGAGCTCAGGACCAAGTCTTTATCATTTGTGCCTTTTAGGGACATTAAGCTGCAGCCCATAACAAAAGATAATCTTTGAACTGTTGTGTGTTAGGTGAACAAGAATAGAATATAGCCCAAAATTGTTCTCTGTCTGTATTTTTAATGTGTATATTTTATTATTATTATTATTATTATTATTATTATTATTATTATTATTAAGAGATTTTCAATTCATTTTACATACCAACCACAGATTCCCCTAACTCCCCAGCCTCCCCCCAACCCACCCCCATTCCCACCTCCTCCAAGGCAAGTTCTTCCATAGGGAGTCAGCAGAGCCTGGCACACTCAGCTGAGGCAGGTCCAAACCCCTCCGCTCTGCACTGAGGTTGCGCAGTGTCCCAACATAAACCAGGCTCCAAAAAGGCAGCTCATGCACTAGGGAAAGGTCCCAATCCCACTGCCTGAGAGCCCCCTAAATAGTTCAAGCTAGACAACTGTCTCACATATCCAGAGGGCCTAGTCCAATACCATGGGAGCTTCTCAGCTATTGGTCCACAGTTCATTGTTTCCACTAGTTTGGTTGGCCATTTATACATTTTCCCATCATGATCTCAATTTCCTTTGCTCATAGAATCCCTCCTCTCTCTCTCATCAATTGGACTCCTGGAGTTTGGTCTGGCGCCCAGCCGTGGATCTCTGCATCTCCTTCCATGAGTCATTGGATGAGGGCTCTATGATGCCAGTTAGGGTATTCAGCATATCTGACCACCAGAGTAGGCCAGTCCAGGCACCCTCTCAACCACTGACAGTAGTGCAAGGTGGAATTATCCTTGTAGATTCCTGAGAGATTTTCCGGCACCCTGCCTCTTCCTATTCCCATGATGTCTTCATTTATCATGGTATCTCTTCCCTTGCTTTCCCACTCTATCCCTGTTCTAGCTCGAACCTCCCATTCCCCTATGTTTTCATCCCCCATCCCTTGCCCTCTATTGAACCCCCTCACTCCCAGTTTGCTCATGTAGATCTCATCTATTTCTTCTTCCCTGGGAGATCCATGTGTCCTTCCTAGGGTCCTCCCTGCTAGCTAGCCTCCCTGGAGCTGTTGGTTGCAGTCTGGTTATCCTTTGCTTTACACTTCCTGAGAAACCACCATACTGATTTCCAGAGTGGCTGTACAAGTTTGCATTCCTACCAACAGTGGAGGAGTGTTCCCCCTGCTCCACATCCTCTCCAACATAAGCTGTCATCAGTGTTTTTGATCTTAGCCATTCTGACAGGTGTAAGATGGTATCTCAGAGTCATTTTGATTTGCATTTCCCTGCTAAACATGTTGAGCAATTCCTCAAATGTCTCTTGGCCATCTGAGATTCTTCCATTGAGAATTATCTGTTTAACTCTGTAGCCCATTTCCTAATTGGGTTGTTAGGTATTTTGATGTCTAGTTTCTTGTGTTCTTTATATATTTGGAGATCAGCCCTCTGTCAGATGTGGGGTTGGTGAAGATCTTTACCCATTCTGTAGGCTGTCCTTTGGTCTTACTGACTGTGTCCTTTGCTCTACAAAAGCTTCTCAGTTTCAAGAGGTTCCATTTACTAATTGTTGCTCTTAGTGTCTATGCTACCGGTGTTATATTTAGGAAGTGGTCTCCTGTGGCAATGTGTTAAAGACTACTTCCTACTTTCTCTTCTATCAAGTTCAGTGTAACTGGATTTATGTTGAGGTCTTTGATTCACTTGGACTTGAGTTTTGTTAACCTGGCGGTGGTGGCACACACCTTTATTCCCAGCATTAGGGAGGCAGAGCTGGGGAGGCCGAGGCAGGCAAATCTCTGTGAGTTTAAGGCCAGCCTGGGCTATGGAGTGAGCTCCTGGACAGCCTCCAAAGCTACACAGAGAAACCCTGCCTTGAAAAACAAAACAAAACAAAAATAACTCTTAACGTGTATATTTTAGATTTCATTTTTCTTCAAATTTTTAAAATTTCAATAATGTCACAAGGTGTATGTAGATCATCAAGCTTTTTTATTCATCTTAAGTGAAATAATGAACATAAATCCCAGCATAGCTCTAGATGCATAGTGATAGACAGAATGTAAGGCAGGGGAAGTAATACAGTGAAGAATAGTCACCTTTACTTAAATATTTATTGATTTTGTACTCATATCTTAGATACAGTTTTAAGCTTATTTCTGTGTGTCTGTGTGTCTCAAAAATAGTTGAGTGTGTTTAATAATTTAACCAAAAAATAATTCTTAAAATTGAATTTTGATTTCTATAAAACACCAAAAGACTTCCACATAAAGAGCAGCAGGCAGTGGACTTTATATTTATAGCCACTAGACTTCATAACACTTCTCTGCTTTATAATTCTACCTTGCTTCTTTCAATTAATGTTCCCAAATTGGACATACATTTATACATTGTGTGTCCAAAACATTAAAAAAAATACATCAATCTCTTAAATTATGTAGAAAATAATGTTGACTGATTTACAAGCACTTCCGACAATATCAGCTTCAGTTGTTGCCCACATATATGCTATGTTGTCTTTCATTCTATCTGCATGACTCCCTTCTGCATGCCTCACAGCTGAAAATCTGATAACAAGATCCCTTCAGCGCTGTAAAAATGACATACGTTCTTGTAGACAAATTTCTAAACAAACTTATTCAATAAGAAACACAGAGCCAAATATAGGAATGAAAGCTGTAGAGATCAGAGAAATAGTGATAGCCACCAGCTAACCTTACTCACCACGACCGCCTTAGCTTCCCCGGAGAGAATCAACCTCTTTCTGTCTAACCTGCACCTTTATTGCCTTGATGTTCTACCTTCTCATTGGCTCTTAGCCCAGCCACCTCACTTCCTCATCACTGCCTGTCTGTACAGACCTCCAGGTCTTTATGGTTGGTACTGGGATTAATGGTGTGTCACCATGGTTGGCTGTGTCCTTGACCGCAAAGAGACTCTGCCTGCCACGTGATCAGATTAAGGGCGTGTGCTACCACCTCGTGACTTATTTATGACTGGCTATTACTTCTGATCTCCAAGCAAACTTTATTTATTAACATACAAATAAAATATCACCACATTTCAGTACAAATAAAATATCACCACACATTCTCTGTAAATTTTGAAGGATATTGTGCTAGATACAGGGTTCTTGTGTTAAACCTGAAAATTGTGAGGAGAAAGACCAAATCCACAACTGTATGATTAAATCAAGTTTTATTTTAGAGGTACACCCAGGACTGGCCACTCTAAGTCAGGATTTTAGAGATCAGCCTTGGATGTGAAGAAGACCAGGTTTTTATAGCTTAGGGGTTGGGGGTTTCCAAATGGAAGATTTGGTGGGCAAAATAGGTGAGGTTATAGGAGCCAAACATAAGCATAACAAGTCAGTTGCAATGGCCTGAAACAAAGACATGACTGTCATTCCTGGAACAGTCAGTACAGAACCATTTGTAGGTAAGGTTATGGGCTGGGGGTGCATAGCCCAATCCCTGAGAAACAGATTTAATCATAAACAGGAATGAAGATGGAGGCAGGCTGCTTCTTCCCTTGTCACCGCCTACTTCTTCTTCTTCTTCTTCTTCTTCTTCTTCTTCTTCTTCTTCTTCTTCTTCTTCTTCTTCTTCTTTTCTTCTTCCTCCTCCTCCTTCTCCTCCTCCTCCTCCTCCTCCTCCTCCTCCTCCTCCTCCTCCTCCTCCTCCTCTTGTTCCTGTTCCTCCTCCTGTTCCTTCTCCTCCTGTTCCTCCTCCTCCTATTCCTCCTCCTTCTTCCTTTAAGCATCTGTACTATGTCAGCCCAAGCTTCAGGTAAAATTTTAAAAAAAGAAAAAAAATTGCTGAAAGTTTTACCAGTGGCCCCTTGGGATAAGTTTCTTTTCTTCTGTCTATTTTGAATATTCTATCCTTATCTTTCATTTAGGAAACTGTCTTTACTTAGGAGATAAGAGGCTTGAAAATGGGCTTGAGTGCTCAGAAGAGTCAACTGTGGTGATATTGTGTTCCCCAAAATATTGTGCACCCTAATAAACTTATCTGGGGTCAGAGGACAGAACAGCCACTAGATAGACATAGAGGCCAGAAAATGGTGGCACACACACCTTTAATCCTAGCATTCCGAAGGCAGAGATCCATCCAGATCTGTGAGTTCAAAGCCACACTGGAAACAGCCCGGCATGGTGACACATGCCTTTAATCCCAGGAAGTGATGGCAAGAAACAGAAAGGTATGAAAGGCATGAAAACCAGGAACTAGAGCCTGGTTAAGCTTTTAGGCTTTTAGCAGCAGTTCAGCTGAGATTCGCGTTCTGGATGAGGACACAGAGGCTTCCAGTTTGAGGAAACAGGATCAGCTGAGGAACTGGCAAGGTGAGGTAGCTGTGGCTGGTTCTGTTTCTCTGATCTTCCAGCATTCACCCCAATACCTGGCTCCAGATTTGTTTTTATTAATAAGATCTTTTAAGATTCATGCTACAGTCAACAAACTTGAACACAGGATAGTAGGAATTATGGTGATGACTGAATCTGTGAAACAGGAAAAAAAAAAAAGTCTTTTCATTAATGTCTCCAAATAATAGACTTTTGTGTTGTGTGTCCAAAATATAAACAAGTATTGGTCTGTACATCATCATATTTTTTTCAAACTATGAAAAATGTCTGAGAGAAATGGTTTGAAAAGAGGAAGGGTATCTGGCTTCTAGTGTCTGGGGTTGCTTGGTTGGCACCATGGTTTCAGGGGCATTGGTGAGACAGGACATGACTTTAGAAGAGTGTGTGGAGTGGAGGGCTTCATCTTATGGTGAGCAAATAGCAGAGAGCAGAACCAGGAGGGGGCCAGAACCAGCATATACCCTTCACGAGCCTGCACAGCCTCTTCTTCCTCCAGGCTCCACTTCCAGAGCTCCACACCTCACCATGTTCAGATGCTGAGTAATCACTGGCTAAAGCTTTGATTAGGGCCAAGCTCTCAGCACTTAATCCTTTCTGGACGAGTTCTCAGATGTCCCCAGAGGTGTGCTTTATGAAACATCTAGGAGTCTCAATCCACCAAGTAGAAAAGTAGGTTCACCATAACAGCTTGTGACTCTTAGAATTCATGGAACTTGGAGTTTTCACTTTCGAGTATTCATTTGGACCATTATCCCTTCAAATATCCCCTCTGCCCCTCTCTAGCTGTCTCTTCTCTTTCTGTACTTCATAGCATTTGTGTTAATTCACATGCTGGTGTCCCAGATGCCACTTTATGGTCTGCTCATTGTCCTTATATATTTATTTACTTTTCATTCTGTTTCATAGACTCAAATCATTGCTACCATCATGTTCTCAAGGTTGGTTCTATCTTCTGAGTGCATAGTCCCATTTTCAAGCCTTTCTGGTAAAATTTCCATTTAGTTGTACTTCTTAAGAACAAGGATTTCCTTTTGTCTAAGGGGTTTCCATATCTATGGATATTTGGGTTTCGTTTGCAAATAATTTCTTGACTTTCTCCACACTTTCTTTTAGTACTATGAACATATAACAAGGACAATTGTGTGGTGATTATTAAAATACCTGTCCTCAGATTTTGTTTCTCTTTGGATGGGGGGGTGCATTCTTACTTTTTGTTGCTTTAATCTTTTAATTTAAAATATTTTTGATACATTTTGATTACATTCTCCCCTCAAACAATTCTTCCCAGATCCTATCTCCCTACCTCCCCTACTTGCCCAATTTGATACTCTTGTTTCCCCCCATATCTCTCAAAAATCAAACCAAACCAAAACAAAAACCTAAAATTCAAAACAAACAAAAACCAATGAGAAAAAAATCACCACCCCACCAAAAATCCAACAAAAGAACCAAAAAGCGCGCGCACACACACACACACACACACACACACACACACACACACACACACGGATGTAATCCATTTTTTTGGTCAACTACTCCTGGGCATAGGGCCTGACTTGGAGTGTTCCATTGGAGAAAATCAATTTTCCTTTTCCCAGAAGTCATCAAGTGCAAATAGTTTCTGGTTGGGATGGGACTTTGTGTTTACCTCCTCTTCTAACTGCTTCTAGCACTTTCTCTGATTTGCCTCTGTGCAGACCTTATGTGTGGGGTCACAGTCTCTGTGAGTTCATATCAGTCCTGTTGGGTCTGAAAGACCCTAGTTCCTTGGAGTCATCTACCACTTCTGGCACTTACAACCTGTATGCCTCCTTTTCTGCATATATCCCTGAGTCTTGAGGGCAAAAGTTTAATTAAGGCATCCCAGTGAAGAATGAATGCTCCACAATCTCTCACTCTCTGCATATTGCTCAGCTGTGGATCTCAGTGTTAGTTACCATCTACTGTAATAGGAAGCATCTCTGGTATGGGTTGAGCAAGGCACTGATCTATGGGTAGAGCAATATGTCATTAGCAGTTATTTTATTGCTATGTCCTTTAGCTGAATAACAGTAGTAGGTGTTCCCCTAGGGCCCATGACCTGTCTAGTCACAGGTTCTTGATGCTTGATCAGTGTCATGTATATATTCCATCTAATGGAATGGGCCTTAAATCCAATCAGAAGTACCACTATTGCAGCAAGATATCTATCAGGCAGGTCACTGTTAATCGGTCACAGGGTTTGTAGCTTAATGATATTGGTGATTATTTTTCTCTTCTAGTAGCATGAAGAGTACTGCCAAGCACTCTGAATGCTAGTCAGTAGGGGTGAAGCTTCAAGTTGAGTACCAGCTCAACTTCTCCCTGTTTAATGACATAAGTAAGTGTTGTCCTCAGCAATAGGGACCTGCCATAAGGTTAAGGAGAACAGCCAATAGCTCGCCAATAGCTTGTGATGTTTGTGGGGGTCTATGGAACACCTCCTATTTGTTTTTAAAGCCGTTTTAATTTTTTAGAGAACTAGATATTTGAGTAATAAAATACAGTATTACCAGAAGACATTTTTCCTCTTTCCTCAGGGTTTGCTGCTTATTTTTTTTCCTTTGGGTTTTAATGATTGTAGAATGCCTCTGTACCAAGAATCAAACTGAGATATAAAATTAAGTTCTTCTTAGACTTTTTTTTTGAACCTACATGTTTCACAGGGATTTCAAAGTGTTCATGACTTTCTAATTTATACTGTGTATATGTGTAACACGTGCTAAATGGTCTTATAATAAAAAACCCAGAAGTAGATATCGGGATAAATGCTAAAAGATCGAGAGACAAAGGAACAGGCCACAGCTACTTCTCACTTTGCCATCTCCACAAATCTTCTCAATGAATGTCTCTGAATCCTCAGCCAAAAGGGGTCTAGCCAAATCCTCAGCTGAAAAGGGCTTCTGCTGAAAAGGGCCTTAGTTCCTGTCTCTTCACGCCTTATATAGCTTTCTCCACCCAGCCATATTACTTCTTTCCTACTGCTATGATTAAAGGCGAATGTAATTCCCAAATACTGGTAACCGAGGCATGAGATCTCAAGTGCTGGGATTAAAGGTGTGTACCACCACTGTCTGGCATCTGTATTTAATCTAGTGGCTTGTTCTGTTCTCTGATCTTCGGGCAAATTTTATTAGGGTACACAATATATCACCACATCTAAGGATGCTTTCAAATGTCCTAGTCTTTAATGTGTGGTTCCAAATGGAGAAATGAGAATAGTAGAGGTATATACAGCCACTGGATGAGATTCTAGACTGAGACCTCTGTGAGTGTACCAAGGCTGAGCTAGACTGTATGAACATGTGGATACATGCTGGTGTTCTTGAGGTGTTTATAGATCATTCATTGCTAAATCTCTTACATATTGTTCTGATCAGTAGGTCCAAGACTCATTTTCCAACCCCTCTTGCCCCTTCTCTTGATTTTCAGATATAAGTAGTTGTTCTATCTATTCCTTGACAATAGATGTATATTGAGAATATTTAACATAGTTGATAAGAAGAACGATAAGAAAACAAATCCACAAAGACATGGTAATTCTCTATGTATATGCTAGCATTTTACATTATACTTAATGAGGAAATCCTAACTTATGGAAGTCTCAACTGTTTAAATGTTTGTAACATTCTGCAGTGAAATAAGAATTGTCTTCAAAGGTGCTAAGGATACTCATAGGTATGGCCAATCATTTGGTGATTCACAATTACCAGTGAAACCCAAAATCATTGTTTTTGTATTGAGTCTGTGTAGATGAAATTCTAAACAGTCTTAGTAAATAAGAATCACAGAGACAAATACAGAGGAAATAGCCAAAGAAATCAGAGCAATAGCCACAACCAGCAGTAGCTTCCCCAGAGAGAGATTTTTTCCTGCCTGATTTGTGTTTTTATTGCCTTTCTGTTCTGTCTTCTCATTGGCTCTAAGCCCAGCCACATGACTTCCTCATCACTGCCTGTCTATACAGACCTCCAGGTCTCTATGGTTGGTACTGGGATTAAAGGCTCGTGTCACCATGCTTGGCTGTGTCCATGACCACACAGAGACTATGCCTGCCATGTGCTCAGATTAAGAGCGTGTGCTACCATGCCGTTATTTGACCTCTGATCTCCAGGCAACTTTATTTATTAACATACAAATAAAATATCACATTTCAGCACAATTAAAATATCACCACATTTCCCCCTTCTATTCTAACAAAAAGAAAAAAGAAAAAAGCTATAACTAATATAAGAAAAACTATATACAATAAGTACAATAACTATATACAATATATACAAGCAATAAATGCCTCAACAATGTCTGAGCACAGATATGCAATGAAGAGGGATCCTGAAAGGAAAACCTCTTGGTGACTTAAACATACATTACTATGCATGAGGTAAACTGAATGTAATGTTGATTTCACATTCTACAATGGATGTGACAGGGAAGCCTGAACAATAGCTTCTTGTTCCCCCACAAGAATGGCTTTGGTTAGAAATCTAATTTATTAAAAAACTGCGAGACAGTTTCCATGAGATAAGATGATTCATCCCTCACCTTATGGTGAATGTCTCATGCTACAAAATGCCTCTACACTACTGGAAGTTATTGTTTCCTTTGAGAAAAAAAGCCAATTAATTCCTCTGCCAACTATCTACTATTTATAAACTATGTGCAGAGTAGCATTCTAGGTACTTGATGCATATCTGCAAACAAAATTAAGTTAAGGGTTTTATAAATGTTTCTATGTCTCCCTTTAGTTGATACAATGGTCTTTGCATTTACACTCATCGTGTTTCTATGTGTTTTAATTTACTTTGCTGATAATCTAAGAGCCACCTGGAACCAATGAATGGCTCCGTAGGTAAAGGTTCTCCTGCCAGGCCTGACAGCCTGAGTTTGATCCCTAGACCCCACATGGCTATCCCACAAGCCTTCCTTTCCTCTGACCTCAACATATGTGCAGTGGCATGTGCATGCACACACATGCACATGCTAGACCAGTGGTTCTTAACCTATGAGTCATGACCCCTTGGACAAACCTCTTATCTCCAAAAGTACTCACATTATAATTCATAACAGCAGTAAAATTACAGTTATAAATTATCAACAAAAATAATTTTATGGTTGGGGTCACCACAGCGTGAGGAATTATATTAAAGGGTTGAAGTATTAGGAAAGTTGAGAACCACTGCACTAGACAAATCAAATGTAGTAAAGAGAAACAACCTATTTCATCTTAGTAGAAGAGAATAAGACTCAAAAACATCAATTTTTCTGAAAGAAAAAACTCAACTTGAAAATCCAGTGTTCAATGCTCATGTCTTCCTGATCAGTCATTACAAGCCAGTCTTTTTCCACACTGACATAGTTACAGAACTCATTCACAAAATACAACGCATTCTCCGTGTATATTAGTCACAAGTCTTTAGTTCCATATAGTGGAAGACAAGCATGGATCACTGAAAAACGAAAGGGGTGTTTAGCATAGGCAATTACAGTTCCTCAAAGTCTGGTGTCTGGAAAATGAATTTTCAAAAACCCATTAGATCTGTCTATATGCACCTTGTTTTCCTTCAGTCTGAAAAAGCATCTTAATGACTAAGGTCAGAATGCCCTAACGGTTTCTAAAGCTAAACCACCCGTGTTCAAATTCTGGCTCCGTCACTAGCTAGCTAAACAACCTGAAACAGGTCAATTAATCTTTCTAATTCTCCATTTCCACATCTGTTAAAATTGGGATAATTTAGTACTTTCCTGACACAAGTAGAGCAAAACCATAAATTAAATAGTATCCAGAGCTTGGCACCGTTTCTGCCTCATAAGAAGTCTTCAATAAATATGAACATTACCAAATGAGCTCTGTCAAGGACTGAAGAGATCTAGGGGGAGTTGAGCTGCCAGGTGATTTCAATACAAGATGAAACAAAAAAAAACAACAACAAAAATCCAGCAAGCTTTATATGGTTTAGTCACTAAATGCTAAAATATTATCGAAAAAGAACATTCTGTTAAGATGGAAATGCAAAGCTAATCACATTTGGTTTGAGTGAGATGAGCCATCCTGAAAAATGAAGAGAATGGCCAGGGTGCAGTGTGGGAGAAGGAGCCATGCTCAGACTGGGCCTCGGGTTTTTGTTAAATTTAGTTTTAATTGGAGAACAAGGGAAATGGATGAACAATAAGGAAAGCATGAGTTCTAACTCATGCCTGCATCTGTTGGGACCTATCTGGTGGTTTCCATACAACCACACTGAGACAACCCAAGTACACCCATGGGCAAGGTAGGCAACATTCTTGCTTCACAGAGATTTTACATTCACATTCAATTTCAATTAAGGAACATAAATAGCTTACTGAAGAAGATGTTGCTTGCCAGCCTTTGCAAAAGACACCAGTAGAAGAGAGACCTTAGCATAATGGTGTAAAATAGTCAGTTGGTAAGTTTCATTTCCTTGGTTCTCCAGCATATTTTGGAATTGTCTCACCCGTGAATGGAAATCATCTCGGAAGACTCATACAGTGCTGAGGACTGAGGACCCCACCATGAGATCCTTATTTCATTGTTCTAGGTTTTGGCTGAATCATCACAAATTTTCAGATTTTTCTAGGTTCCAATATAGCTTTGAACTCCATCTTTAGAAATGTGTTTTATTACTAAACTAGGAAACCGCTCTGGGAACAGGATTGAGCAGGAACAAAAGAATCCAGCCAATAAACACCACCAAGCTCTCCCTCAGTCTTTGTGCTAGGAACAGGTCTCAGTGCTTTAAACATATGACATCAACCAATGGTCTAACAGACCTGGGACAAAGTCCTTTCTAACTCCCATATGAGACTGAGGAAACTGAGGCCAGGATAATTCACCTCTTAACTTTTGGGAACTGCTCAAACTTAAGCAATCGAGTTCTTCAGTATGTAATGTTAATTGCTGTGGCATGTGGCCCCTAAGTCCAGTATAATGATGGCTTAATGCCAGGAAGAGATATGAAAGAAAGGAAAGCATCATTATGCCATAGTATTAAATCAGTTAAACAATAGCGGATAACTGAAAGTGATTATTATGAAAGCCTAATATATTTGAGCCTTTTCTATTATTATATGTTTGTGTGTATGTGTATGTGTACGTGTGTATGTGTGTGTGTGCTGTTTGTCATATTCTTCTTTTGTAGGCATCTTCTTTGCATTGTAGAAGCTTTTATCTTCCTACTCACATGCATTTGCATATGGTATGGTATATGTGCTCACGGATGTCAGGGTGCACACGTGGAGGCCAGAGGACAACCTGCAGGAGTCGATTCTCCTTTTGCTGTGTGGGTTCTGGGGATTGAACTCAAGTTCTCAGGCTTAATGACAATCCCCTTTTACCCTTTGAGCCATCTCACAGGCCACTTTTGGTTTTCAATAGCAAGGTACATGCACAAATACACACACACACACACACACACACACACACACACACACAAGTGGTTGAGTCATTTGATTCTTTTCTGTTTTTGTTGTTGTTCTCTGGGGTTTTGTTTTTTGTTTTTTTTCTCAAGACAGAGTTTCTTTGTGTAGCCTTGACTGTGTCCTAGAACTAGTTCTGTAGACCAGGCTGGCCTCAGACTCACAGAGATCTACCTGCTTTCTGCCTCCCAAGTGCTGAGACCATTGCCTGGCTTTTTTTTTCTGTTTACTTTTTTTTTTCAAAGACATTTTCCCGCCAGAAACGCAAGCATGGAAATCATTCCCTGTAAGCTCAAAGAAGGACTGTGGCAGTGGCCCAGCTGTGGGAGCAGACCCATAGAAGCACCTAACTATGACCCAGGAAGCAAGTCTTATAAATTGAAACTACTTTATGGTTGGAGAGTAACAAAAAGAGAATTAATATCGGGACAGTTACTGAGCCACCACATTCTGGTGCATGTCTAAGCAGAAAACATTGCCGTATAGCTTTATAAAGAATGTTTCTGAGTCAATATGCCAAATGTAGTTTTCCTTGTATTTCTAGACCATTGCAGATGCAATATTTACCAAATAAATCCTTCACATTTCTAAACCTCTGCCTTTAAAACTGGCTTGACTGCATATCAGCTGTTTCCCCTTTTAGCCCAAAGGCTGAGGAAATAAGTGGAAGAAGTTGGCAGCCTAAGTTCTCAGTACAGGATGTGCCATGTCCTCCCTGGTGCTTTGATAATATAGCCAGAATCCCTTGATTCCATGTGAGCACAGCCCATAAATGCTGGCCATTCTATTCATATTCAATTAGAGCTCTCTTGACTCCCCTTATTAAAGTCTACAAACTATTAAGCATAAAATTAAAGTTGAACAGTTCAGCTCTTTTTGACATCCAACACTGTTTGAAAAACAGTGATGTGAAACTCCAGAGTCAAAAGTCATCCTTTGCAGCCTGTGGCCAATGAAAAGTGAAGCATTGAGGAGAAAAGAGTAAATATATAAACTTGATTGTTAGCATGCATTAATGTTAGGAACGCTACTGTGCTCATGCAAATGCATCAGCCAGTTTGTTGAACACAAGCTATTCCATTGATTTAACTGAGACTACATGGTTATTATTGCCAAAGCTCCAATGAAGGAAATAATTAGAGCACTAAGCATTTTAAAGGTTCTGAAATGACTTCAGGCAATAACCAGAAAATACAAGAAATCTATATACAGCTGTTGAAAAGATGTAGAATTTCTGGTCTTTACTTTTTAAGTCTTCCCAATGTTTTCAAGATTTCCAGGACCTGGACATTGGATAAATGTGTGTGTGTGTGGGGGGTGTATAGGCATGGCTATGCATGTATGTAGGAGCATATACACATGCACGTGCACAAACATGGAGAGGCAAGAGGTCAAATTCAAGTGTCTACCACTATTCTTTTCTTTAAAAGGTCTCTTGGTGAATCTGGGGCTCCATGTTTTGGACTGACTGGTTGAAAAGTACATCCCTGAGATCCAGTACTGGGATTATGGAAGTGTGTACATTCCCTGTGTCTAGTTTTAACATGGTGCTGGGGGATTCGAACTCAGATTCTCATGCTTGTGCATCAACCACTTTACTCACGGAGGCATCTCCTCAGTACCTAGATAGTAAATCCTTTTCACCATTAACAGGGAGACTTTCTGCAAATTCCATTTGCTGCAGGAGTCAATTTTTTTTTAATTTGGAGATCGTACTCTATCATTTAACTGAATAGAGTCTGAATGAGATGAGGAAGCTGGAAAGACACTCAACAGTTGAGGAGTCTGGTTGCTCTAGCAGAGGACTGAAGTTCGGCTCATAGAACCTTCATCAAGTAGCTTGGAACCACCAGTAACTCCAGCTCCAGCTCCCTTTTCTAGGCTCCAAGGGTACCAGCAATCATGTGTGCACACCCACACACTTACGTGAAAACAAAAATCCTTTGTAAAAGAAAGTATGAGGTTGTGTGTATTCTCACTATTACTCTACAATTTCTTTGAAAAAGAGAAACAAACAAACAAAACAGAAGCAAAAGCAAAAACCTAGCCAGACAAAAAAACAACCTTCACCATACTGCCAGGGCCGTCAAGTTCGGGAGATTTCAAACGACAGCAGAAAGGTAGCTAGAGAAGCCCTGTGTTTGGCCCTGGGTGCAGTCCCTCCAGAGTTGCGCAAACATTCTGCCTCTCAGGGTTGCTCTGCCTCAAGGAGTATTACTTCTTGTAAACAGTGATTCAATGTTAATATATGGGAACATCACTTACTTTTGGTTGCTTATTATTGGAAGGAATTGTTAACATCAAGCAGAATAACTTGAAGTGAACCTCAGGGAGATGAGAGAATATGCGCAAAAAACAAGAGACCTTGATACATGAGAAATGCGTCAGAAAGATGTGAGAGTTCAGCACTGTCCCTGTGTGCTGCTGTTGTTTATGTCCATCTGACATTGTCTAGGACATGTCCTTATGACTTAGAGGAACTTACATGAGTTTGGCGTTTATTTTAACTAAGTTGATCTCTCAAAACAGAACATTGCGATGTTTTTGAACACCTTGTGTTTACTTCATTTTCTACTCCTCCCTCTACTTGCCGCCATCTTGACTGCTACACAGATAAACAATAATAGGATAGACAACAGGATAGACAGAGAGAGCGCCTAGCTGTTCTCAGACTCCTCTTCTACAACATGTGGACAAGAATCATCCCTTCCTTCAAGGGTTTTGAGAATTAATTGAGTTAAGAAAAGTAAAACTCTCAGTTAATTGACACATTTTATAGTGTGTAAATCTTATAAAATTATGATAATTTTGCTTTGAAAGTTTTATGTTGAGCAAACTACTTCAGTTATACACCTCAATTTCCTTAACACAGAAACATAAATATATCTTCTACCACCTCAAATGCATCACGCTTATGAAAAGGATTAGGCAGGCATGAGACAAAATTCATTTTAAAATCCCAACAATGGAACTGACATGAAATTAGTTGCAACCCTAGTTTCATCTCTTAGTAGACATGTGACCTTATGTGAGACCTTAGGTGTGATGATGTCTATGAAATAGTAATGCTAAGAGGGCCATCTCATGAAGTTGCTGGGACAGTTAAATGCCCTGCATAAAACATCAACTCTGTGACTGACACTCAGAAATTATTTAAGAATGCTTTCAAAATGTGGTCTATATAGGAAATACCTATCATTTTGACTTCTCAGTGGTTTTCTGTGGCCCATTTGGATATATAATCAGTATTATATTTTATTTCTACTTTTAAAAAAAAACCCTATATCCCAAATATTTTTCCTGTAATTGTTATCTACTCTTAGAAGATAATAGATTTTGGTGTTCATGGTGATTATTTGAGAAATCTTCGTACACGTAAGAGAAGTACTGACAGAGAAGGGATTCACTGATCTTAAAGTCCAGCCTGAGGTTATTAAGAGACAAGAACTACAGGCAAGTGTTACTGTCAAAATGCGCAAATCAAAAAATAGCACAGAACACTCAACGTCATCATGCGGGAAAATCCATTTGTCTTGCAGCCTATATGCATATAAATATGTATGTGTTTGGGACAGTCTTACACAAAATGAAAGTTAAAGAGCAAAATGAGAAGAGACATCACATATCATAAATAATGCAAATAGTGTCCAACCTACTACAAATATGACAAATATTTACCTATTTCTACCCAGTCCACTTTTTCTTGTTATTTCCAACTTAAGTACAAGAGAACGCATTAAATTTTTAAGAATATTACCAGGCAGTGGATGCGCACACCTTTAATCCCAGCATTTGGGAGGCTGAGGCTGGCAGATCTCTAAGTTGAAGGCCAGCGTGGTCTACATAATGAGTTCCAAGAAAGCCAGGCCTGCACAGAGAAACTCTATCTCAAAAAAAAAAAAAAACCAAAAAAAAAAAAAAAAAAACAAAAACAAAAAAAACAACAAAAAACAAACAAAACAAAACACAAAAGCCCAAAACCAAAACAAATAAACAAAACAATTTTATAGAATACTGACTGTATTTAGTTGTAGTCAAATAAGGCCATGACTCAGAAATTCGGAACTTGACGGTTCATGGTTCAGAAATACCATGGTATGTATTATTCTACCAACCTTACTGCAGCAGATGCCCAAAGAAGGTAAAGGTGAATTGATGTGATAGAGATCAGGTTTTTGGGCAAACTGACCACAGTCTGATCAAACTTAAAACACACCTCTGGAGGCAAAAAGACATGCCTGTCTTTGCTGCAGCAGCTGGGCCATGTCCTCATTAATAAGTCTGTCTTCCATGTCATTTGTTAAGCTGGAAATCAAGTGATTAGCCTGTAGGAATCTAGGAATTCAGTGTCGTCATCATTGCCATTTCCCCACCAATATTTGGTCTAGGAAAATAAAATCTTGAAGTAATTAGAAAAGTGATTGTCAAACAATGCAATTGAGGATAGACTCTCAGTAACCTCAGAAAAGAACACAAGCTCAAAAGAATTTCCATAAGCTTTTAAATTTGGCAAGAGGGCTACACTAGCTCTGATAATTAGACTTTTCAACACATTTGGATTTGCTAATTGGATCTAACTTCTAATTAGACTTTTATGTAACTAAGAATGACATATCATGGTATGAATTTAATGTGCTTTTACAGTTGAAACCAACAATTATCAGGCTTTTCCAAATTATCTTAATAAAGAAAAACCTGGCTTTGTTGATCATATTGTGACATCTCTGTCTCTCGCAATGTATTGAACACATTTTACTTTTCTTAATTAAACACCTTTGGGGAGCTCAAAGAGACACTTGTGCTTTAATAAGAATCACCTAAGTTATTTGTTTGTGAGGGAGACTTGCCAGTATGTTGATGACTTTGGAAGCTACAGACAAAACTCAGTACAAAGAAATAAATCATTGGAGGAAATGGCACAAGCAACCAGGTGCCCCTGTAATAACTCAATTAATCAAATTGTTTCCAAATATGACTGAAGCTGGGTTACAATTTTCCCTCCTGCACTCACAGAACAGGTCTCAGTGTGAAGGCTCGTGGAGCTGGCATTGGGATAAAAGCCCGACATCATTCCCACTGTGCACATACCCTCTTCTCTCTTTCTTGAAATGTCACTCATTAATGCGAGCCTCCTCATTTCTTTCTTTCCTCCTTAGTTCTAATTGAGACTCATCAACTTTTATTCCTCTGACATTTGAAGGCAATAATTTAAAAAATGGATAGCCCTCAGATTTGGATACTACAAGAGGCAATAACTATATGAGGGCAGACATGCATTAAACCACCATTTGGAACAATAAAGAATAATTAGCCTATGGTTTCCTCATGGAAAGAGCGTTGTCAAAATATTCCAAGAAAATTAACAGCACTGACCAAAAACATTTACATTGTTTTTATGTATTGTGAATACTTAAAGCGCGCGCGCGCGCGCGCGCGCGCACACACACACACACACACACACACACACACACACACACTTTATATGTCACTATCCCCTACGTAAAAGTAGTTGATCTTCTATCCATATAAAATGTTTTTACTATTTTAAAGCTCTTTATTCCACTAAAAGCACTGTACAATTAAATGACAGCATTAAGGCTCTGGGAGAGTTTAACTTAGGAAGTAACTGCTATGTTAGTGAGAAATTTTGCAAGGGTTACATGCACTTTTATTCTTCCAATTAGCACATTACAGTGATGGAGTTATTGGCGGATATGTGGCTCCTCATTAATTCATACGTCCTCCATGATTCTTGTAAAGCACGCTGGCTTCTGACATATGCCATATGATGGTATTTAAAGGCAGGAGATGGCATTTCTGATGGCTTCATTTGCTATTAAAAGAGATAAGTTTTCCATACCAGTTATTCCGTGAGGTATCACACGATTCTCTATAAGGTCTACACAGAGGTGACTGGGCTGCTCTTTAAAGAAAAGTAACCAAAGATACTTTGCCTTTCAGCTTGGGTGCTGGAATCCTGTGACGGGTCTGAATGGGTCACTGACTGACAAGAAACTGGAGAACAACATGAGAGGCGTGGTTCTTCGTGTGGTGACTGTACTGGTAAGCACCCTTCTAACCTTGTGGTTTGGGCCCGTAGAATGTCCTCTGTTTTTCATTGATTTTTCTTCTCTCAACTAATGTCATAATCTAAAAATAGCTTTTGAATGAACCTTGACTATAATTTCTAAGAGCTTCAATGGTCATGTGACTCAGCCTCCCATCTCTGTGAATTTGAATTTGATTTCTGTAGACTATCGTTTTCAGTAATATGTTTTTGATAGACTCTCCCTTAGACTTTAGATCTGGTTTTCTACAGTTTTCTATACATTATATGAAGAGGGACTCCTCAGACACATCTATCCCTTGAACAATAGGATGCACATAGAGGTATCAATGCAGAGACCGCCCAGTTGTTTAATAGATGCTTATCTAGCATTTAGTGTGGCTTTCTGGGGCTACTAGCAGATTTTTTAAAAAAAGATATATGTGACTGTCTTTTATCATTTTATCATTTATGATTCTGTGAATGGGATTATTTATATGGGACATTTGTTACAATTCTACTCGCTTGTTGGAAATTCAATTTTTTTTTTTTTTTTTTTTTTTTTTTTGGCTTTTCGAGACAGGGTTTCTCTGTATAGTTTTGGAGCCTGTCCTGGAACTCACTCTCTAGTCCAGGCCGGCCTCAAACTCACAGAGATCCGCCTGCCTCTGCCTCCTGAGTGCTGGGATTAAAGGCATGCACCACCACTGCCCAGTGGCGGAAATTCAAATTGTTTTCATTCTCTGTCATCTTTAGCTGGAGAGGTGGTTCAGTGACTGACAGCTCACATGGCTCTATAAGAAACCTGAGTTTGATTTCCAGCATCAATGTCAGGAGGCTCACAACCATCTGTAACTCCAGCGCCAAAGGAATCCAATGACAATGGCCTCTGGGCACTGGTACCATGCATGCCTACCCCCATAGAGACCCACACACATACACATACATACTTAAGAAGATAAAATAGATTTTTTTTAAAGTAGGAAAAGGTCTCTTACAGGCTGAATTAATTGCAGAATTAGCGAACGAAAAAGGCTATTTGGTATGTTGATAACAATTGGATCTTCAATACCAAGCTCTCTGTATACTTGTTTAATATGAATTAACAGATCTAAACATAATTTCCTTAAAAATTATCTTAGACATCCACAAAAGTAAATCTAAATAAGTAGCCTATTCCCTCTTTTGGCATATCTATAATTTATTTCTAGTTGTTATTTTAGCAAGGCTCTCACTTATAATTATTTCACCAATGATTTACAACTGAAATGTGATTATGCTTCTGTTTGAACCTAAGTGTGTGGACATCAATTTGTAGTTAAGTGCTAATAGTTAAAAGATAGCCAGTTGAAGTACAAACAACTATTACTAATCTCTTTTCTATTAATTATCATGTAAACTCTGACAAACACCATAAAAGCTGGTGCATGATTTTCTTAGAGAAAGAAAAACAGAGTTTTAAAGCAAATTAACAAATTCAGATGCCTAGAACATAATTATTTAGTATTTAGCATATGATAGGCTTGGCAATATATAGAGAGTACCTAACACAGACCCTAATCTTGAGGTATGATTAGAATTTGGTAGATGGACTCTGCGTAAACTAGTTAAGATTTATTATTTACTGTGTCAGATCCCCTGTGAAGTCCTCTGTATATATCATCTATTTCAGTGATTTCAGTATTCAGAGTGTAAACTATTCTAACCCACCAAAATATGAATGAGTAAAACAAATCAACCACAAGATGAAAAGAAAAAAAATGTGAAAGACTCCACAGATGACAGAATAGAGTTGAAATTCCAATCCAACAAGCCTCCCCTCCAGACCTTTTAACTCCTTCCCCTATGTAGTGAATCAGCTTCTCTCCACTCCTGCTGTGATTAGAGAGAGAAGTGAGACATCTATGGGATGCTATTTGACTGGAGAATTAGGGACCTTTCAATTTTGACTGAGGTAAAAGTGAGTTTTATGGAGAGAGCTTCATAGGACCAATCATGTTAAAATCATTTCCAGGCTGAATAAAATGGTTTTGTTCATGGAGGACGTGCTTCCTGTGGTGGTAATGCCGCCGCCTATCCCAGGTTCCCCTGTCTGTTTGTGGTAAACTAAGCCATGCACAGATCCTGAGAGCAGACCACTAGTGACTAGGCGAGCAGTTTGATTTCCCTGTTGTCTAGAGTGAGCTTAGCAGCTGGGTGCCCCGTTGAATGAGGATTTATACTCACACAGTTTACAGCCAGTGTGTAATATCTTCACACACTTACTTATTCCTTTACAGGACTCAATCTGACACTGTCCTTCCTGCTTATTTCCTATATGCATGTTTCTAAATCTAACTCTGTTATGTCATCTTACAAGCTCTCTCCATCCAAATTGATAGCCACACCCCCTCAGTTCACCCAGTTACTCCTAAATCTTGATGCATTCGTTATCAGGCTATTGCAGAACCATGGCTCCATCTACAGTTGAACTAGAACTGGCTGTGTGACCACTGCCCTAGTATCTTTTATTCCAGGAATAGATCTCCAATACTTACCCAAGAGGTGAAGAGCCCAGTGTAAGTCCCCAGGAATGACTTTTTAATGTTTATGATATTACAACAGAAATCTAGTCAATTCCACTCACCCACTTTACTTTTTAGAAAATGTATATGGCCGGGCAGAGGTGACATATGCCTTTAATCCCAGAACTCGGGAGGCAGAGCTAGGCGGATCTCTGTGAGTTCCAGGCCAGCCTGGGCTACAGAGTGAGTTCCAGGAAAGGCGCAAAGCTACACAGGGAAACCCTGTTTCAAAAAACCAAATAAATAAATAGAAAAAGAAAACATATACCATCAGTTACAAGAAGTCATGAAGCTGACTTTACTTACTTCAGTTTTGAAACACCCATTTTTACCTTTATTAATGATATTTTAGTGATCTGATGTAAACAGTCAAACATAGATAAAGTAATTTGAGACTCCATTAGATGGGGACCCTAGAGGCAGGCAGTAATTAGGAGAGTCAGGAAATTTATTGAACAGGATTAAACGAGGTAACTGTCACAGAACAGTGAACTCCACTAAAGGAATCAACAGGGGTGCTGCAGCACCTGGGCATGGGTGGGTAGATAAACCTGGGGTTTGATGGAGGCTGAAAGGGACTTCAGCAGCTGGAACCAGAGCAAATGATATAATCCTGGGGTCTGTGGATGTTGGGACAGGAAAAGATTGCAAAGTCCCTGCTCAAACCACGACCAGGAAGATGCCGTACACCAAAACACAAGCTACTCCTGTCTCACTCCTGTAGCAGGAATCTTAAAAGGTCTTATTAATAAAAACAAACATGGAGCCAGGTATTGGAGTGAATGCTGGAAGATCAGAGAAGCAGAACAAGCCACAGCTACCTCATCTCGCCAGTTCCTCAGCTGATGCTGTTACCTCAGACTGGAAGCCTCTGAGTCCTTATCCAAATGGATCTCAGCTGAACTGCTGCTCAAAAGCCTGAAGGCTTAACCAACCTAGTTCCTGGTCCTCACACCTTATATATCTTTCTGCTTTCTGCCATCACTTCCTGGAATTAAAGGCGTGAGTCACCATGCCTGGCTGTTTCCAGTGTGGCTTTGAACTCACAGAGATCCAGATGGATCTCTACCTCTGGAATGCTAGGATTAAAGGTGTGAGTGCTACCATTTTCTGGCCTCTGTATCTAGTGGCTGTTCTGTTCTCTGACCCCAGATAAGTTTATTAGGGTGCACAATATTTTGGGGAACACAATATCACCACACACTCCCACTGCTTTACCAGCACTTTCCATGTCCCTCCAGTTAAAACTTCAGCCAGAAGTCAGGCCACACCCTGAGTAAGCCAGAATGTGCTTGTCTCTTCCAACATAGAGTACACAATGAGGGTTGTGGTAGGTCTATAGGGAACCAGAAAGACATACCAGCTCTGTCACATAACTGGACCTGCTCGGAAAACACCACGTGTCCTTTATCGGTCTTTATCAAACACTGTAAGAGCTATACTAAGTCCAGACATTTAGAAAGGTTCACTAGAGTGAACTAAGTTCCCATGCCCATGTTGCCAAAAAGAGCTAGAGAGATCCAGCTCAGAGTTCAGTTACTGAGGCCATTTGCTTTGCCATTTTGTCTTCTCAATCAAAAAAAGAAACAGAAAACAACAAACAAACAACAAGCAGAACTCTTATTGGTTTAGATTAAATACATTATGACAACTGAGCCGTGAGGGCATGTGTTACTGGATTGACAGCACAAAGACCTTTTACAGAATGATGTTACCTATAAATGACTTTGTTTTTTACCATATGCAAAGCCACAGAAGTATTTCTTGAAATAGAGGAAACAAAAGCATTAGTCAGACAGACCCTGCCTCCAGTTTCTCTGCAGTCTCTTTTCTGTTTCTTGCCAGTCAGCACCTGTTTTTTGTTTGTTTGTTTTTTAATCAAGTATCCCAAGTACTTGGTGTTAGTGCGAAACAACAATGAAGATGTTTTTCCTCTCTTTTAACAGGCTAAGTTATATCAGGACAGTTAGCCATTGAGGACCAATGTGCCATTTGATTTTTTTTACCTGATAATTTACACTATTTGAAACTTCATTGTGTCATTAATATAATCCTAAAACTTAGAAACTAAAATGAAAAGGCATAAGTGGTCATATATGAAGAAGTACAAAATGCCCAAGAAACACAATCATCATTTACATGGTGTTAGTAATTCTTATTTCCATGGGTTGATTGTACTTAAATAAGATTCGTGGCATCTCTAAGGAAGTGTGTGTTCACTCCTTAGTTCCTGTGAGAATACCTACAGTAGTCTTCCAGGTGCTGGGGCAGATACAATATATACAACACACATCCTTCAGGAAGCCTCTTAATCACAGCACATCTGCCTAGAGGAGCTTCATCACAGCATACCTACCTGCAGAAAGTTTCCTCTAGCACAGTGGTTCTCAATCTTCCTAATGCTGTGACCCTTCAATACATTTCCTCATGTTGTGGTTGTTAGAGTGTCTGTGGAAGGGTAACTTGGTGGCTCAATCAGGGCCAAGGAATGCTGCAAAGATCACACCATGCAATGTACCTCACACAAGAGATTTATTGGGAGGGTGGGGTTGGGGGAGACAGAGACACAGAGAGAAACAGAGTAAGAGAGTGGGCCATGATGCCTGGACTTTTTAAACGGTATGTGTGTCTCATTTGGTGGCTGGTGATGACGTGGCTGCTGGTGCCGAATAGCTGAAGGCAGGCTTAGGGAGCACCTGGTTCCCAGCAGTGGTGACTTTCAACCACAAAATTATTTTTGTGGCTACTTCATAAATATCTGTGTTTTGCAATGGTCGTACTCAACCTCCGTGAAAGGATTGTTCAACCATTGTCAAAGGAGTCGTGGCCCACATGTTGAGAACCTTGCTAGCATAATACACCAACCTGTAGGAAGTTTCCTTCCCTGCAGCAGGCCATCCTGTAAAGTTTTCAAAATGTTTTTGAAACAATATTCTCAGTGAAGTTGCCTCACATGAAATATGCAATGTAGCACACTCCTGCCTATCCTCCATAAAATGATTCAATAACTTCATAGTTATTGTGTGACTAGATGTTTACTATAAAGATGTAATGATGACTTTTCTCTGCTTTGCATGCTTAAATACAGTCTTCCATATTTTAGGATCTCTGAATTAAGATAAATCTTTCCATTGTTATTTGAAAGTCTAATTGACAGTACACTTGTCTTCATCAGTGATATTAAAATTAATTGTGAAACACACAGCAGAAAACATTTGGATTAAATAATATGCTTTTATTAAGTGAAGTTCATGAAGAGTCCTGAAACATTAAACCCCCAAACACTGATTAAGAAGCCTTCATAAAAAGAAATTGATCAAAACACATTGTGTTAATGTATGAAATTCTCAAACAATTAAAAAAAAAACCCTTCAAAACAAAAGAAGTAACAGCATGAAATGGAGCCAAGTGAGGCAAAAATTGAACAGCACCAGCAACAGGAAACGTTGTTCAAAACTACTGTTGCAATCACAGAAGGAACTACACAAAGGCTGCTTGCATGCATGAGTAGCACACAAAGTGAATTCCAGGCTGCATGTTGAGTCTGATGTGTTTCCCCTAAATATCTGGCATCAAGAAGAGCTGTTTACTCACTGAGCAGACAGCACCCCACTGTGCTGTCTCTCTAAGAGCAAATTCTTTCCCCTAAAATTCTCCATGATTAGTTGTATTCGTTGAAATGGTTTTCAGTGTATCTTGGTTTTCTTGAAAGATTTCCATATGTCATCTGGAGTTAGAAAGAGGCACATTATTTATTTATTACGTAGTGCTTTCTCAGCTTTGGCTCCGGTTAAAGTAAAAATCTCAAAAAGAGCTCACATAATAAGCTAAGTATTTCACTGAATCCCAAAAAGGCAAAGGAGAGAGAGAGAGAGAGAGAGAGAGAGAGAGAGAGAGAGAGAGAGAGAGAGAGAGAGAAGGGCGTAAGACGAAGGCCATACCTTTTCACAATCTGTTATCACATATACCTTATGTTTCAAGTGACATCCACCAAGACTAGCATCATGTACGTGGGGTGTGATTTTATTTCCCATTTCTCTGTGCTATTTTGCTCAGGTGTCTTTGTAACTCTTTCTCACTAAAGTTATATTTAATAATTCCAATAGTATTAGACTCCAATATTATCCTGTAGAACCAATAAGAGAAATGATGATTTTCATTTAGAATCTTTGGCACATAGAAGCAGCTTAGTATTTTATAGAACAACTTAAAATATTCTGATGACCTGAAAAAACCCTTAAAAAAAGTGTGTGTACATGCATATATGTATATGTGTGTGCCTGTATATACATGTGTGTGCACATGTATGCATGCGTGCTTGTGTGTGCATGTATGTGGGTCTGTGTGAATGTGTGAAGAAAGGGCATGGAATGATGATAAATCCCTATGTAGGACAGAGACTATGGTAGAATAGGTGTATTGAGAATCTTAATTCCAAGCTAGACGTGATGACCACATCATACACATGATTCCAGAACAGTTGGAAGAACTTTCAGGTACCTCTCCAGCACCATGTCCGCCTGCATGCCACCATGCTTCCATGAATGATGATAATGGACTAAACCTCTGAATTGTAAGCCACCCCCAGTGAAGAACTCTTTATAAGAGTTTCTGTGGTTATGGTGTCTCTTCACTGCAGTACAAACCCTAACTAAGACACTGGCACCTCATCTGAAGGATGTGAAACTGAAGTGGAGGAAATTTTAGCACCTGTGTATGAGATGGTCTCTTTCTAGTGCTTCAACAGAGACGACTCCATAGAAAAGGTATTTGTGAAGATGAAGGCAGAATTACATAATAAAAGTGATAGTTATCAACAAGTAGAAGACATCACTGTTACAACTGAATCTAACCTGGAATTCAGGACAGCCATGGATCATTTCTTTATTGTTGAAACAACGTAATCCATAGTCTTGGCTGTGTAATGCCTGTGGGTTTTGTTTTGTCTCTGCTACTGATTGTTCCCATCCTATGTGAGAGAAAAATGGGAAAATGTGATTGTCATAAACAAACACTTGAGGAAAAACGATCTATGTAGATGATATAATTCATATCAACCCAGAATAGAGGTTCACATTGGGGCTGACTGAATACAATCAAGGGAATTGATAGGTAACAATGCTGTGACAATTTCCTCTTCTGATTCACATTAATTCATATCACCTCTTAAGCTGGTAGATGTCATTCAGATATGTTAATATTGCTATTGCACATGAGGTAACTGTGCATGACCCTGTATGGTCAGAGAAACCAGATTTCTTAGGAAAAAAAACAATGAGAGACTGTATTGAGAAAAAGTATCGAGAGACTGTACTGGAAATATATAATATAATTTACCTCCAAAACACAGAGTTACTACTTGTCTCTGGATGTTTAGAGAATGACAGAGTCACTTGCAAATTCAAAGATGTAAAAACAGTTGTTGTGATTTCTGTGATATTCTAGCCAAAGTCATTTGGACCTTATTATATTTTGCATTGGAAAATGTGATGTGCCATTGTGTATGACAGGAAATTGAACAATTCAGGTGACTTTTAAACTGAATTGTCATTTGGTAATTCAGTAGTGCCAGCACGGCCACAACACAAAACAGCTAATCACAAAATCCCTCCAATAAGAGCATTAGAACAAACGATAAAACCCGGAAGGCTGCTGTGTTACTTTGCAGAATTATAAAGGACTATATCATGGATTTATAACTGTTAGAGTTCAGAGATAACTTTGCCAGCTAACTTACTGGTTACTCTTATCCTTGGCGCTTGAGTATCTCTAATTCTTATTGGAACCTTCAAGATTTTTATTTTCATTTTGTCGATATAGATGAGATCTACAACTATTAAGTAACATCATCAAGTTACATACGAACTAAAAATAAACACTGAGTCCCTGTGTCTAATCCTTTGCTACCCATGAAGGAGTATCAACAATGGATGAAAGCTGCCAATAAACACTTTGAAAGCTTAGTAAACAGTGTGAAAAAACAAGACAAAAACCTTTCCTGGTGGGGCGGTAGTGGTGCACGCCTTTAGTCCCAGCACTTGGGAGGTAGAGGCAGTCAGATCTCTGTGAGTTCAAGGCCAGCCTGAGCCACAGAGTGAGTTCCAGGAAAGGTGCAAAGCTACACAGAGAAACCCTGTCTCGAAAAACCAAAAAAAAAAAAAAAATGTTGAAACAAAAACTGTACTCAACAGTTGGTAATAGACTGATTCTTAAGACACTGGGGCAGCTAAAAGATCCGATTATTTTCCCAGCTTTTAGCTTTCAACTGCTGCCAGTTTCCACAGTGGGCTAGGCATGAAAGTCCAAAGAGATCTGCACATAAAGATGATAAGGTGGATGGCAGTTCAGAGATATTTTTCTAGGAAAAAAAAGTAAACTTTAGGTAAGGAGAGCATTTTTCTTTTACCTTCTGAATACTTAATATTTGCATCTATGAAATAAACTGTAATAGACGGATCAGTGAGAAAGGCATGCAAATTTATTAATTGCACACACGGGGGCCATACAAAGTGAAACATGAAATGCAAGTAACAGCCAGATGGTTACAATTTAGGTAACATGCTGAGCTGCTGAAGAAAATAAGGGCTAAGTATTCAGGAAGGATGTGGTGACAGGTTCTGGGAAGTAAAAGGAAGATTGATGGTCATCCTATCTTGATGTGTGGATGAAGTCTCCTAGAGAGCCATGTTCAACAGAGGTTGTGGGGTGTGACTGTCTCTCTGGGTGGGTGACTTTTAGTTTCTGTTCCCATAATAGATATGAATTAATCTTCTTTGGTTGATATGATGCTGGGAAGAGAGTCTATGTTGACTGCCGTCTATATTTTTTTTCATTGTCCTAAAAGGAACTTTAAAGATAACTCTTTCCTCAGCCTTGAAGATAAAGGAACAAAAGGGGGCTTCATTCAGTCATTCATTTATTCATTCATTCTCCTTTTGTTTGCAAGTGCTGAGGATAAAATTTGGTTAGCAAGCACCTCACTACTGAGCCACACCCCTTTCCATCATCAGCTTCCTTAGTTCAAGGCACTAATGCACACCAGAGGGCCATGTTGTGGGATGCTATTTCCTGAGTTCCAACACTACATAGGAAAATACATTCAGAATTTGCATAGAAGTCCACTTGAATCTCAGATGAGTACTGGGCCATCTATTTCTGGAAAGAATTCTTCAAAGAGTGAGAGGGAGCAGACTGGTTCTCAGAAGTCTCCCAGCAGATATACAGACTTTGGAGACAGGTTACATGTGGGAGAATGAGATCCTAATGCACCAAGACTTGAAAGGATCTATAAAAAATATGTACTTATTTTTGAGTTCTGTAGTAATTTGTAGAAAATAGACATGCAAATTTATACAGCTATCAATTAGAATGTTCTGTGCCATTTCAAGGCCTTAAACATTGCCCTGGCTTCTCACAGTGTCCAGCTTTCCATAAGGAACTTACACAGATCTGACTACTACTTCTGAGCCCTCAACACATGTGGTGGTTGTTTTTAGAGCTGGTAAAAATAAGCAGTGAAGAGCTCATTTTAAAAATTCATCGAAGGCTGCCCTTTATACATCAGTGTAAAAGGACAGTTGTGCTTTAACAGAAACCAGAAATTAGCTCCTTAAGAGTCAAAAATGTGGTGGTTTGGGAGCACAAACACAAATGACCCTGACTGATATACTTGCTCCAAAGTGAAAGAAATGCTAGGCATGGCAGTGCACACTTTAATCCCAGTACTCAAGGAGGCAGAGGCAGGTTGATCTCTGTAAGTTGGAGTCTACACACATTCTCCTGTCAGCAAGGGCTACACAGTGAGACCCTGTGTAAATGGATGAAAGAAAACAGTTTTTAAAGTGGAAGAAACTTGAACTTAAGTAGAGAATCCTAGATCAATGCACTCAGTTGACATAATGATGGTTCTCCCTCACATGTGCCAGAGCAAACGAAGAAAGTTTTGCTGCAGATTTCAAATGTTATTCAGCATGTTTGGTAGAGGCTGGAGGTCCAGTAAGCATCCAGTACCCTCCTACAGTTTGATTCAGTGGCCATGAGAATAACAGGCCAGATAAGAGGGTTAAAAGTAAATGGCTGTTGTTTGAATCTTAGATTGTCTTATAATTAAGAAAAAAAAAACCTGGACCCAGATATTGGGGTGAAAGCTGAAAGATAAGAGAAGCAGAGCAAGCCACAGCCAACCTCAACTTGCCAACTCTTCAGCCAGTCTTGTTTCCTCAGTGAAAACCTCTGAGTCCTCACCCGAAAGGATCTCAGCTGAACTGCATGCTTCCTCATGCCATATAAACCTTTCTTCATTCAGCCATGTCACTTTCTGGGACTTAAGGTGTGTGTGCCACTACTGCCTGGCTCTGTTTCCACTGTGGCCTTAAACTCACAGAGATCCAGTTGGATCTCTGCCTCCTGAGTGATAGGATTAAGGGTGTGTGCCTCTATGTCTAATCTAGTGGCTGGCTCTGTCCTCCAATCCCTAGGCAAGTTTATTACGGTACACAATGTATCACTAAAAATGCCTATTCTAAAGGGGCTCAGGTTGCCCAAGGGAACCTCAGCCTTTCATATGCAGCATTTCACAGCTTATCATCAATAGTCAGACAAGCCCAGTTTGCATGTTCATGGATTGGGAAACTTTCAACAGTATATTTACATGTTAAAATCTCCAGTGCAAAAGGGAAAATCAACCTCAAAATGATGTTGGATATAATAACTGGATTTCCCCTTTCAGTAAGAAACAATACTAGTGTGATTTTTTCCTCTTCTGGAGGCCACAGTCTTAGAACACATCTGTCTTACTTGAGTTTCTGCTGCTACGATAAAAGCCTGACCAAAAGCCACTCAAGGAGGAAATGGTTTATTTATCGACAACTTGCAGTCTGTCATCTAGAGAAGTTAGGGCAGGAACTCAAGGCAGGAGCTTGGAGGCAGAAACTGAAACAGAAGTCATGGAGGAGTGCTGCTTACTGGCCTGTTCCTCATGGCTTGCTTAACCTGCTTTCTTATAGCTCCCCAAAACTACTATCCCAAGGGTGGCACCATACACAGTGAGCTGGGGCCTCTACATTGTTGTCAGTTTAAACTCGTTGATAACAAACTCAGAGTCACTAATCATGTTTTAAGGAAAGAAATCAAAGTCTTCCCCTTGCACTCATTTAACTGAGAGCAAGCCCAAATTTGAATTCTCTACTTCTTTCTCCCTGTGGCTTTCATCATTCCTGCCTGTTGTAGGAATCTCTATGCCTGCCTGAAGGCTATTTTTGAATCTGCCCCCATGTGTCTGTGTGGGTCTCTCTGAATGTTTCTGTCCCTGATGAAGGTCTTTCCCTTCCCTTTTATCGAACAAAAGAAACATGAAGGGGGAGGAATAAAGACTACTTTACAGAAATCTTTATTGTAAGCTTTAACAGAGCTTTTTACAATGTATTAAGTTTGACCCAAATAACAAACAAACAAACACTATCAAATAATATTTGAAAGCTGCTTTCAACTTTTATGGTGGATATTTTTTTAAGTAAGGCCACTTTCAGCCTATTTTCTCTCTCTAGCAAATGATTATCATAACATTCATGAAAATGAGCATGCATTACTCTAGGTTGGGGGCATGAAAGAGTACATAACTTCAGATTATAGCTATGTGTTATTTTAGATTGTGAAAGTTGATTATATGGGAAATCCAAGGCAAGTAAGTTTGGCTGTTGCAATGTTCTCTTAAAGGCAGGTTAAACAAACAGGCTTAGTACGCAGTAGGATAGCTGTCTAAAGTCTTAAGTGACTTTAAGGTGCATAATCAGCTCTGGCTGTGAGGTCCAGCAAAAGGCTCAGTCTCTTAGAATGCAACAGATATTTTTAATATAATGCATTGGCACACCATATCATTCACAAATCAAGAAAATGCACCAAGGCTTGCCCTCAAGCCAATCTGGTGGGGCATTTTCTCAATTAAGATTCCTTCTTCAAAAATGACTTTAGTTTGTGTCAAGTTGACAAAACATCTTTACCAAAGAGAAAGTTACCCCTTAGTAAGATTCTGTTCCATTCTAAGGTATGATAACAGATCTCAGCAAGTAGTAAATCACTAATCAAATCACTTTCCATTCTACTAAATGGTCCTCTAGGGTGTTGGGAAATGAACAGAGGTGCCTCCCAAATGCAACCATCTGGGAAGAGTTGCCCCATGTGTCTGTTATTGACATTCAGCTCGCCCACTGGAGAGATGGGAGGCAGGGGAATCACCTTCTTGCCTAGAGGTCTTGGAAATGGAAAAGTTCATCAAAGAAAGAAAGCAAATGTAGCTATTTCCAGAACAGCATTCACATGGCCTTTTAATTATCATTTGAAACATAACAGGTTAAGGATTTACTGTGTGTCTGCAATATCTCCTCATAAAATTCTGAATAATTATTTTAGCTTACTAGCACTGAGTCCATGGTGTTTGAGTTAGTCTTGTGTTTCCTGCATGTTTCAAACCTTTCACCCAGGGATTTAAGGAGGTCTAGGGGATGACTGTAAAAGCACAAACCTTATAGTTTCTTTCTTTATATTAATGTGTACATGTGTGTCCATGTCTGTATGTATGTGGATAGAAGAAAAGCATAAGACTTCCTGGGACTGGAGTTGTAGATGATTGTGATCTGCTGTGTGGGTGCTGAGAACCAAACCCCAGTCCTATAAGAGCAGCAACTACTTTAAACCCCTAATTCATCTCTCCAACCCTGATTTTGCAGTTTCTAGACTTTTCCCCCTTCTTCCATTTATATGTTTAGAGGTTTTCTTTTCTTTCTCTCTCTTTTTTAAAGCATTGCTTGAGGCATGCTTTTTGAATTGGCACAGTGAAATGTTCAGAATAATTTTTTTTCTCATTGATTCTTACATTGAGCAATGTACTCTGAAGTTCAATTAAAAATAATAACTATAATGTTGCATGGAACCAAATGTAATCTCCAAGATCATGGTCAATAAAGCACTTCAGGAAATGAAGTATTGAATATGAATGGTCTGGGGCTCAAGGCAGATAAAGAAGCAACCAATATGCATTTGAAAGCAAAGTCTTTGGCTTATTTAAAGTTAAAGAGAATGGAAAAAATGATCATTTATCAAGAAAAAAAAAGAGGGTTGGACAATATCTCACCTTTGTTCTATGAGTCTTTTCATAATTTTAAGAATGACCTTAGTCATTAGTCCAAAGAATTAAGATGTCTTTCAGTGTATGTATAGCCACATTTGGGGACATTTTTACAATACATTTTAAGAAATGCAGGGACAAACAGAACCTATACTCATTTTTTTCATCATGCTTAAAGACATTCACTTTATCTAATAAATAATCTAAAAGACAGGGTAAGTATTAGGATTGGCTTGAGGCTGGACATTTCAGAGGATTATACAACAAGCCACAGCAACGGGGGCTGGAGTCCATAAACCCTTATATTGTCCAGTAAATTGTAAGAACCTTCTTCTAAGTTTCTAAGATGCAACTCCCATAATTAATTCAACACTATAGTCTAGTTCCACATAATTCTTCGTAGGAGTGCCAAAGGCATTGTTGTTTTAGGTAACTTATTATTGATTTTGATGACATTTCTAGTTTTATTTATTTATTTATTCATTTGGGAAAGAGAATGTAATCTTTATAGCTTCAAGTTCAGGAGTCTACACTTCTTTTTCTTTTTTTCTTTTTTTTTCTGGAAATCCCTATGAATTTGTTTCTGGCTTTTAAATATCTGGCTTCCAGTCTGCTGCCTCTGCCCTCTGTGCAGGACAGCTTCTCTTTTAAGTTTCCCACTGTGCTTGATAATAGAATCAAAAGGAAGAGGCATTCAGCTCACCAGAAATAGAAAACCTGTCACCTTTGCCTGAAAGCCTTTAGATCAGGCAGAGCAGCAGCTGCCATGGTCAGAGTAGCTTCTACAAAGTACCTAGAATAGGCTGGCAAAATTATCATTTACTTCAGCCCATTCAGCCTCTTTTTTAGAAAAAAGAAAGAAAGAAAGAAAGACTATCTTTGTTCAGGAAAAAAAAAATGACCGTGGCAAGAGAAACTTTTTGTCTATCCATTTAGGCCAGTGCTTAGGGGTCTTCAAGCAACTGATGTGTAGATAGAAGCAGAAGGATAGTCAGGCATTGCTTCTACGTCATCCCGGTGGAAACCTCTCAGTGACCACACACTGTCAGAATACTCCAAAGACAAGACTGATAGTGGATCTTAACTAAAAGGGACAGGTATAGTTAGGGCTGACATGTGTCATCCGCCACTACCCAGGAATAGAAGGACTCTTAGAGGAGGGATCACAGCATCTGTATTTTCAAGAGTCTCTGCTCTAGTTTGTTGAGGGAAGTTTAGACAGGATTTCAGATGAATTCACTGTAAAATAGCCTTTATTCTCAAACAACTCACTAATTTGAAATGTGACTTGAAAGCTGTAGAAAGGTGTGCAGTATTTTAAGTTCAGTGTGTAAAAGGTACAGAGTAGGGAATCTAATCCTATCATTTGTTAAAAGACTACCCCAAGTTCTTTCTCTTTGTCCCCATGTCATTTCTAGCCCTTCTGCCAGACAGGCATGTACATTCACATGGAGGCAGTTGGAGGAGTTGATGGAGGCAGTATAAATTAATCAGTGGGCAAGAATTCCTACTTTAGCATCAGACACATGGATTCATATTTGAAGTTTTCTCTCTAGTGTTAATTCTAGCATATTATCTAGTCTATTCTCAAATTCATTTATGATAGCAGTAAAAACACAAGAGCATTCTGAAAACTGCAGAAGTGATGGAGTAACAAGCGTGATGAGACACAGTGTAAAGGGGTTTTGTTGTTTTGTTTATTCCTTTCAAATTTTGGCCTCTCCTTCATGCTTTAGACTCATTTATTCACATCTTTTAGTGAAAGTCTGATTCCACATTCAATATCAAAAATTTAAATAGGGTAGAAAAAAAAAAACATTAGCAAAGCCAAATACAATTTCCCTGCAAGTCATGAGATTTGCAGAGTCCTGTAGCTGATGGTGATGTAAGAATCACAATGTATGGATCAGGAATATTGTTCGCTGGGTAAAATTCCTGCCCCACAAGCATGAGAACCTGAGTTTAAATCTCCAGCACTCACCAGGACTAAGACAGAGACAGGTGAGTCTCTGGAACTCATTAGATAGCCAATGTAGGAGATCCTGTCTCAGGAAGTAAGGTGGAGAGCACCTAAGGAAGACACCTGATGTGGACCTCTGACCTGTGTGTGCAAACATTCCCATACACAATTACACTCACCTAGATAAACAGGTATGCATATGAGCATAACACATACGAAGTATAACAGTATCTGTCACTAGCTAAACTAATTTTCTGTATCTATAAAATTTGAGGCAATTATAGTCCCAAATGATACAAATACAAACAGAACTATACAAATACAAAATACAAAATAATTTAAAAGTATTTTATACAGATTACATCCTATAGGATGTTTGTTGGTGATAGTATTTACAATATTATTACATATTACATTTTAAAGCATATGTAATGCTGTGGGTAGTTTGGAGCTTTTTCTTCCCATTTACAAATATGCACATTAAAATTATCACGTAATGAAAGAATTTTCACCTAAGAGATGTGAGCAATGATTTTTCAGCTACTTAATGAATAAATTTTATAGCCAATTCATACATCCATTAGCTTATTCACAGGACTGTATTCAACTGTTCGCATTCTAACCACTACAACTTGACATTTTTATTTTTCACTTATCAAACTATGTCGGGATGCTAATGAAAGCAATTTTATTACAATGATATTTTGAATCTTTCACCACACAAAGAGATACAAATAATTCTTAAACTGAGATTCTCACTTCTAATAAAAATGACCTGCAGCCCAGCTCCGAGCAGATGGCTGTGTGAGGGCTTTGGAGGCACCGAACAGATAGATAGCCACACAACAGACTTTCTGAAAGTCTCTTACGCTTTTCCAAACTTTCTAATCCAGCTCGCGGAGCATTTAGAATGTTTACATTTTTGTTTGGTCCCCTGGGAAACTCAAAGTGAGTTCTCTTTCAGATACATTTGTAAGTTTGTTTGGGATTCTTTTCCTGGGATATGGAATGGCAGCCCAAACTAAAGAGCATTAGGAGGCATTCAGTTTTTGATTGCAAATTTGTGTTATGGAAAAGCTTTACCTTCATATTTTGGGTTTATGTGGTCAGAGAGACAAAGTCTCACTCTGTAATAGGCTGGCCTCAAACTCATGGTGATTATCTTGTCTCAGTCTGCCACATGTAGATTTTACTAGCATTCCATTTTTGACATGAATTTGCCTAAGTGGTGTCTGAGAAGCCCCTACCTCACACACTGCTCAGAAACATTAGCATTCCCTTTCATGGCTGCCAATCTGATAAATGAAATTGTTTTTCTTATTCTAATTTGAATTTCCCAAAGATATTTTAAGAAAATAAAAGTAAACAGTTCACTGTCAATGTTTGCTATTAAACTTTGTCTTTTCAGTGTCTAAGCTCCAAATAGTATGATGATTTTAATGGTTATCTTTTCTAATACATATTACTTTTCTATTAAATGATAAGTAGTGATTGTGACAGGATTTTATACAAGTATACATTTTTTTCCTGCTAACTAACTCTGAATGTGTTTTAATTTTGTATTCAGTGTTTACAAAACACTGTCTTTGATTCTGTATTGAACATTCACCTTGAAGACTTTCCTCTATCGATTCAAAGCCTTAGCTCCTCTAATAGAATTATCATGATATATTCCAAGTACAAAGCCTTGATGGAGACTCTCAGAAGTCCACCCTCTTCCCAACTCTGAGCCTGTGTGGTGAATCTCTAGGAGCCTGGGATGATAACTTTTATTCGAGCACTTAAAATCCTACTCAAAATGACCAGTTCCAGCAGCTTTGCATCCAAAAAATACCTAGAATTCACTGGCGAGTCATGATTGATCTAGTAAAGTCTTCTCTTGCTTCTTCTAGCCAATTCTAAATAATAAATGCCCATGGTCTAATTAGTTGTTAAAACGTATCACATCGTGTCCTTCCTCTAGTCAGAGCCCATCTGCTTTATAGCTCCATGGCTTGCCATCACTGTTGAAAGAACAACCAAACTCATCTCAGTGGCCCCCAAACCCTGCTCAAGCTTTACCCTACACAGATATATGGCTTTTATGCCCTTAGCTGCAAACACGCAATGTCTTTTCTCTCAAACATATCGTAGAAACTCACACCCATAGTGTATGCACTGACCCTCTGTAGTGAACGCCATGTTTGTAGAGGCTCTTATGGCCGGTTCTCACGTATGCCTTGTCCTGGTTACTCAGCTGTCCTTCTCGGCACGCCTTACCGTGTGTGCTGGCTGTTTTGTGTCTGTTGTTTCTCTTTCCTTTTTCTCTCTTGTCAACTTGACACAAGATGGAGTTGTCTGAGAAAAGGGTGCCTCAGTTGAAGAACTGTCCCCATCAGACTGGCCTTTGGGCAAATCTGTGGGGCATTTTCCTGATTAATGATTCATGTGGGAGAGACCAGGCCCCTAGAGATGGGGCCACAGGGGGCCACTCCCAGCATGTGGTCCTGCCCTGTGTGGTAGAAGAAGACTGAGCAAGCCGTGGGGAACAGGCCAGTAAACAGTGTTTCTCTGTGGTGTCTACTTCCACTCCACCCTGTGGGTTCCTGTCTTGAGTTCTTGCCCTAAATTCCCTTAATAATATGCTGTGATTGGGATGTATAAGTTAAAGCTCCCTTTTTACTTCCCCAAGTTTCTTTTGGTCATGGTCTTTATTACAGTAATAGAAAGCACACCAAAACACTGCTTGAAATAACATGTGTTCCATATAATCTGAATGATGAATTTTTTTATTGTATGCCCATCCACTATTGCATAAACTTATAGGAAGAGAGATGCTCATTTATTTATTATTTACTGCTTTAATATTAGCTTGTACTTGGAACTACCCCTCAAATGAGTGATCAAATATGTAACTGAATTTTTTCAATTTCCCTGTAACTTTCATTGATTTGGTTAGAGATGGCACTACTCCTAAGATACTTTTAAATTTTTTTATTTGGATTTTGATCTTGATATTCGCATGTATTTTTGGTACATTCAATATTCAATTAGCCACAATTTATGCTTATTAAGTGCTTCTGTATCCTGACAGGGAACGGGTCTTATCATAAATTTTTATCATTAAATTTTCTTTACAATATCATAATGAGGATATGGCCTCATCAGCTAGAGTTTGTAACTATCACTGTCATTCTGGAGTCAAAAGTTGTCAAGGTCTTTACAGATGAGCTTCCAGCTTCTGTCATCCAGTACAGCCCATCTCTCTGTACAGAAACAGGATGCTGGCTCTCACAATGGGAGCTTGTTCAGTTTCCTGAAGATAATGGAACTCTCAAAGTTACCTGCCCTGCGGCCTTTATAAACTCTTCGAGTTGACACTGTATGTGTGAAGGCCCTTAGAAATTTGGTGTTAATTTAACAATAGAAAGAAATGTAGGCCGTACAAAGCTACTCTTCAGCTCTTAACTCAAAACGCAAGCTCAGAAAGCTGTGTTTTTATATGTGATGGGCACGTGCCTCCTGACCCCTTACTCACCTACCGTGCACTTGAAAGTACAAGCTCTGAAGTCAGTCAAGAGCAGCAAGCCGCTGACCACTGCTGTAATTGCCTTGGGCCCTGGAAAACTTTCATCCCCAGTTACAGAATCCTGCTTTTAATTCATATTCTCATGTAAAGAAATAAACTTTGGTCATTCTCCATTTAGATTCTAAGGCCATGTGTATATATATATATATATATATATATATATATATATATATATGTGGTTATGCTATTTTTGAAAGCAATATCTGAAATTAAGCATTTCATTTTCAAAAAGAAATACTTTGCACACTGATAGTTTCATCTCCAACCTAAAGGGTTGTTTTCCCCATTTAAATAACTGAGCACAAAATAGAAATCAGAAATGATTTATAACATTTTTGGATTATATATAATATTATATTTAAATTTACTTTCGCTACTAATAATTGCATCTTATTATCTAGATACACACACACACACACACACATATGAAAGCAAGGACTTGATAAAAAACTAAGCTCAGGACAAGAAAGATGGCTCAATGGTTAAGAGTACTGGCTGATCTGGAAGAGAACCTAGGTTTGGTTCTCAATACACACATGACAGCTCACAACCATCTGTAATGGCAGGTCCAAGGGATCCGACATACTCCTTTGAACTCCACAGGCAACAGATACTCATGTGGAGCACATACTTACATCTACGCAAACACTACATACTACATGTACACACACACACACACACACACACACACACTCCAAGAAACTAAGTTCAGGGTCATGTTGGGAAGCAGCTGCTTCTCTGCCAGATCTTTGGACAAGACTTCTCTTGACAATGTTTTTCTTCTCTTTTTGCTACATCTGTTCTTCTCTTCCCTGGGCCATGGGGTTTTCTCCTTTATAACGCTGGCATGGCTCTTCCTCTATAGCTGTTCCTTACTTTTGTTTTCTTATTCTGGATTTCTTATCCTGATCTCTTTAATAACAAATTCCATATCTCTGCCTTTTTGAACTTGCAAAACACTCATGTGTTCTCTATAACAGATAATGAGATTTTTTTCCCAAGGAGAATGGTGGTCATTAATTCTGCATATATCAAAGTAGAATGTGTCATCACTAAGCAAAATGTGAGCTCCCACCATGCATAAAGACAACTCTTGTTTGCTACAGCCAAGAGCATGTTTTATGGCAAAACATTTTGAAGAAGCCATTAAGAAATATTCCCATTCTCTCCATAATGGCTTTGAGTTTTGTGTGAGCAGAATTCTGAGGCATTTCTAGTGAGTTGTTCCTGGTTTGGGCCATCCTGACATTCTGTGAAATTATGCATTATGAAGGCTCCTAATAATCCTTGATAAAGCTTTGGCAGGAGAGCTTGCAAATTGTACTTATCAAAAAAAAAAAAAACATACTTAAAACAAACCTCTGTTAGCAGCAAGAGTTAAAGTGGGAATTAACTACAAAATCTGCAAGGCACATGCAGTACTGTGAATCAACTGAACAATTAGCACGAGATTTTTAAGTGACTGAATACAAATTCAGAATTATGAAGTTATTATCAAATGATGTTACAAGTGATGTGAATAAATCTTTGATAATATAAAAATCCTCAAGCGCTGCAACACCCTTTTCTATGGGTAGGTCTACAGATCGTGAAGCTAATGTCCTCAGACTGGTAAACAGCTGACATTCTGTCGGAGCTGTTATTTTAGTCACAGAACCCTACGCCTAGAGAAGCTGTCACACAAATGATCAGCTTATTGCGTTCTGCAGTTTGTTTTCACTTCATCACAGACAAGGTTTGCATCAATTTAGACTCAAGTCCTATTAATATTCTTTGAAACTAATTGCTGGAAAATGAATTTTAACAGCAGGAATTTGTGACTTCCCCTTTCTCCCTCCATTCTGATAGTAGAAGACTCAGAGCTACACACTTAAACTTTGAAAATATATGTTACATAGGAACAAGCCACAAACTCCAATCATCTGGGCAATAGCAAAAGACCCTTAATCAGCTTTTTTTGTTTGTTTGTATTTTGTTTGTTTGTTTGTTTGTTTTCAAGACAGGGTTTCTCTGTGTAGCTTTGTGCCTTTCCTGGAACTCACTTTGGCAGATTACCTTCCACAGAAGCTTTGTACCAAAGAAGCAACGAGCTGTAACAAGGCTTCCGTGTACTCCATTATCTGGCCCCTCTCCCCATACTAATTCCTTGTTTTTGTTTATTGAGCAATATGGGACAGTTGTGCTAAACCTCAATTGTCCACTAGAGGAGATATAGAACTACCAGGTAGACAGGCCTCTGGTCATGACGGTAGGAGTTCATTTTCATTAGGTTAATAGTGATGGGAAAGTTTGTTCACTGTGGGTAGCCCAATTCCCTGAACTAGAGTTGTAAATGCTATAAAAAGGAGAAAATGACCTGAGTAAAAACTTTTATTATTTTATACGTCTTGACTGAGGCTTCAGTGTAACCAGCTACCTTGTTACCACAGCTATGAAGAATAGTGCCAATTAGGAGCCAGAATAAACCCTTTATCCCTTCAGTGATGTTTATCAGGGTATTTTATCACAGAAGAAAAGATGTAAATAAGAGAATCATGCATACAGAAAAAAAAACATGAACCATTAATGAGTGTCTGCCCAGATCGAAAAGGGAGTAATTCTTATTACTACAAGAATCACTTATCCATTCTCATTTTTCTGATTGCTTTCCCCCCAGCATCCTAGGCTTAACCATCAGAGTGTTGACTTTCTTTACAGAGTGTCCACTATAAAAGCTTGGATGCTTAAATAATGTAATTGTACCTGGTTAGGGATATTTTATAAATGCTATTAAGCTCTGTTGTTTTAGGAATTTTTACTTCAGTTATTCTCTTAAAAATGTATTCACACTAACGTTTTGTTTTAGTGCCTTACATTTTAAGCTATTTGATATTTTATTGCATTAGTACACCCACCACAGTGGATTTCTCTTTTCCATGCTGATTGGCATTGGGATTTTTTAGAATACATCCAGATATGGCTATTCTCATGAGCCTGTTGAAATTCTTAGATGTATAATTTACTCAGAGTACCCTCTAGCATGCATGTAAGTCATAGAAATAAACATCTTTGTAGGAGATACATGTCTGTGGATTGCTCAAAAGCAGGTCATCTTAACTTGTATATGAATGCCCCAACTCTCTACAAGCTATGTGAAAGTGATTCTCAAAATAGCTGTGCTGTTTTGCACAGCCATCATGAGTGAATGTTAGTCCCTGGGTCTTTACCTGCTTCACAGTATTACAAGTTCTCAGATTCTGTCTTTTTGTCTCACCTCTATCTCTTCTCACTTTGAGATTTTCTTTTTCTTTCTTTCTTTTTTATTCTACTACTTCTGGTCTACTTCAATTCATTAATTCTTTTCTTTTATTTTATTTTATTTTTGGTTTTTCAAGACAGGGTTTCTCTGTGTAGCTTTGCGCCTTTCCTGGAACTCACTTGGTAGTCCAGGCTGGCCTTGAACTCACAGAGATCCGCCTGGCTCTGCCTCCCGAGTGCTGGGATTAAAGGCGTGCGCCACCACCGCCCGGCCTCATTAATTCTTTCATTGCCTGATTTTAATCTCATAACAAACTCCATCATTATGTTCTTAATTTGGTCATTATCTTTTCTAATTCTCAAATTTTTTATCAGTCCTATTCTAAACTATAATGGCACTGCCAATAGATCCAGTTTTTTGGTGGCTAAAACATTTTCCACTTATTTTTTAAATACAATACTAATTTCCTTATTATTCACATCTAGGGATTCTAACTACTGTCCTGAGATGTCCTTTAGAAGACCTGATGGTTCTACAATATAAAGCACTGTACCTTTTGCTTCAGGTTTTAGGGGGTTTCTTTGTTGTTGTTTTGGGTTTTTTATTTGTTTGTTTTGACACTGTGTTTAGAACTCATTAGAAGAATAGTGTGAAACTTAGAATGGAGATGTTTCCTCTGAAGGGATTATCATTGTGATTGGTTGTTGTTGGCTTATTTGTCGTGTTTTTCTCCCCTTTGGCATCTAGAGGCACTGTTACTATGACACTATTTTAAATTGTGTTAAAATTTTATGCAAGTATATAACCATGGCTTTTGGGCAAAGCATTGCAAAAGATGAAATCCCAGACAGGTGAAGTTGAAAAAGACAAAACAGGTTTTGATGTCTCCTTTTCTATACCCTGCTGTGTGGCTTTGAGCTAATTCTCTTCATTTTTGTTTTCTTGTCTATTAGAAAAGGATAACTGTTAACCTCCAAACCGTAATTACTCTCCTTTAGCAATCCCCACCTTCTTCCTTCACTGCTTTCATGGCAACAGTTCTGCTGGGCATTCTTTGCATCTTCATGGCATTGAGCATTCATCCCTCCCCTGGCCACAGTTCTTGCATGACTTCTTACATCAGCCCACTCTGTTAAGTCTAAGATTTGAAGCACTAGCTGATCAATGGATATTAAATGGATATGTCAATGAGTGAATAATTTTGGAAATAGGTGCATGTGTAAAAAATGATTCAGTCAAGCTAGGTGTTGCCACAGCAGAGCACAAATGTCTCCTTTATTATAGCTTCTGGGGCTTTACTCTGTTTTCACTGCTTGTGCCTACCTAGCTGGTATATTGACTCCTTGTCCTCACAGAGAACAACTGCCCTGAGTTAGAATTTATGAATAGTGATCCAAATCCGTAATGGAGCTTAAGAATAAAGCTTTTAAAACATTGATCTGGATAAGGAATGATAGGATGTAATAAAGGTTTATTTAGGGTATAAAAATCTAAAAGACATGTTCATCAATAATTCATCAACTCTCCTTAAAAGGATCTTGGTATAACCGTTTCTATTGAGTGCTTTTAATCAATTCTGGTTGCCACTACTGGCAACAGATTTTGAAAACACATTTGTGAAATAGATCTATTTGTATAGGTATTTACTTTAAAAGTGGAATTAAAGTCACTCATAAGAAGAAACTTATCGTAGTAAGAAAACATACCAATATATTGGAAAATTCCCAAACAGTCCAGGCTGTTACCAAAACTGCAGTAAGGCCCCGTTGCTGAAGACAACACACACACAAGTCATTGAGCTTGGAGAGATTGAGCTAGTGCCTGTATAGAACCTTTCACTCCTATATTCTAATATCTGTGACACAGAAAGGTACTCTAAAGGCTACAAAAGAGAACAGTAAACACCAGCCTAACCACAAAATCTTTGATCTACAATCTGTCCTGCCTGCAAAATATGCTAGGGCAATGGTGGTACAAACCTTGTGGGCATAACCAACTGATGACTGATTTGATTTAAAGCACACTCCTTGATAGAGAACCCATACTCGACAATGATTGAGTAACAAAGAAGAGGAGTATAGATAGTTCAGAGACCTAGGGTAAAAACCAAATACTACCTTTTTAAAAGTAACAATAAAATGTCTTTTAATGGTATTCTACTATACTCACAGATAAGAGACTTGTTTAGCCATCATCAGAGAGGCTTCCTTCATTAACAGATGGGAGTAAATACAGACCCACATCCAGACATTACACACACACACACACACAGAGAGAGAGAGAGAGAGAGAGAGAGAGAGAGAGAGAGAGAGAGAGAGAGAGAGAGAGAGGGAGGGAGGGGGGAGGGAAAGTGAGAGAAAGGAGAGAGAAAGAGAGAGTTTTGAAAACACAGCTAAATGAGGTATCTCCATGAAGTCCCTCCCCTCAAGGCTCTGGGAACCTTTTGGAAGTGGAGGCAGAAAGAGTAAGGAGACAGAGGGGATGGGGGACACCAGGAGAACAATAACTTCTGAAGTAGAAGCTCTCAACTTGTGGGTTGCCAATCCCTTGTGGGGTCACGTATCAAATATCCTGCGTATCAGAGATTTACATTACAATTCATAACAGTAGCAAGTTACTGTTAAGAAGGATCAACTAAACAATTTTATGGTTGATGTTACCACAGCATGGGGAACTCTATTAAAGAATCACAGCATTAGGAAGTTTGACACCACTGTTCTAAAACAACTTAGCCAACCTCATATGAATTCACAGAGTCTGAAGCAGTAGAGGGCCTCCATGGGTCTGCACCAGATCCTCTGTACACATACTGTAGCTTTCAGCTAGTACTTTTATGAGACTCCTGAATGTGTAAATGAGTGGGTCTCTGATTCATGTGCCTTCTCTTGGGGCTCTTTTATTTTTCTTTTGGTTTTACTTGCCCGACTTAGATATGATGGTTTTTGTTTTATCTTATTAAGGTTTATTTTGTTGTGACTTGTTGTTATCTCTTAGGGTCCTGTTCTTTTCTAATGAGAGATGAAAAGGGAGTGGATCCAGCTAGGAGAGGAGGGAGCAAGAAACTGACAGGAATAGAGGGAGAAGAAATTGTTTTCAGATAATATTGTGTGAGAACAGAAAGTTTTTGCTGTTTAAATCTTTCACATTCTTAATTAGATTTATTCCAATATCTGTTTATTTTGATTTTTGAGTCTACTGTATAAGGCACTGTTTCCTGTATATCTTTTTTGGTATGTTTGTAGTTTGTATATAGAATGTCTACTGATTCTTGTGGGTTAGGTATGTATTCTGTAGAAGTTTCTTGATGGAGTCTTTAGTGTCTTTTATGTACAAAATCATATCATTTGCCAGTAAAGACACCTGTGCTTCTTTATTTCCTGTTTGTTTCTCCTTGATCTCCTTCAGTTGTCTTGTTGGTCTACCTAAGACTTCTTGTACTGTATTGAATGGGAATGACAAGAGTTGACATCTTTGTCTTGTTCCAGGTTTTAGTAGAAATGCTCACTTTTCCTCCATTTACTCTATGTTGGCTGTGGATTTATTTTAAATTGAATTTAGTATGTTCAAATATATCTCCTGTATCCCTAGTCTTTCTAGGAATTTCACCATGAAGAATTGTTGGATTTTTGTAAAGGGTTTTTTTTTCTGCATCTAATGGGACATTCATGTTTTTTTCTTTCAGACTATTTATGTAGGAGATTCTGTTTATTGATTTATTTATGTTGAACCATTCCTGCATTTCTGGGATAAAGCCAATTCCATTTCTGGGATTTCTTAGTAATGTTGGATAATCTTTTCTATGTATTCTTTATTTTAGTTTGTAATATTATATCAAGATAGTGTGTTTGTTGTTTTTGTTGTTTTGGTTTTGTTTTTTGTATGTTTGTTTCTATGTTCATCAGAGATATTGGCTAATAATTTGATTTTTGTTGAGTTTTTTTGTCTGATTTCAGTATCAGTGAAGACTGATTTTAGAAAAAAGTAATTTAGAAATGTTCCTTCAGTTTTTCTTTTACGGAATAATTTGAGGAGTATTGTTGTTCACTTCTTTTTGAAAGTCGGTGGAATTTTGCACTGAGTCCATTTTGCCCTAGGCTTTTATTAGTTGGGAGATACTTATTTACTGCTTCTATCTCATTAGATGCTGTGAGTCTACTTAAATTATTTGCTTCATCTTCATTTAACTTTGATAGGTCATATATAGAGAGAGATTTATTAATTAATTAATTTATTTATTTATTTATGTTTTTAGATTTTCCAGTTTGGTAGAAGATAGACTTAAAAAGTAAGACTTTAGATTCTCTCAATTTCCTAGATATCCTTTGTAATGTTTCTCTTTTCATTTCTAATATCATTAATTTGGATATGGCCATCTTTCCTTCAGCTAATTTGGTTAAAAGTTTACTTAATCTTAATAGTTTTTTAAAGAACCAACTCTGCATTCATTGATTCTTTGTATTTTTTTCATTTTGATTTCATTAACTTCAGTTGTGAGTTTTGATTATTTCTTCCCATCTGTTCTTAGTGTTATTTGTTCTTGCTTTTTAAAGCTTTCAGGTGCATTATTCAGTTATTAATATGAAATCACTGCAAATTTTTGATGTACACCCTTAGTACTATTAACTTTACTCTTCAAACTTCCTTCTTTCTGTCTCAAAGGTTTTGTTATGCTGTGTTTTTATTTTCTGCCTCTTCAGAGGAATTTTTAATTTCCTTCTTGATTTCTTTCTTGACCCTGTTTTCATTTAGTAGCTTGCTGTTTAGTCTGCATGAATTTGTGGACTTTCTGCTAACTGTCGATATCCAGATTTATTCCTATATGGTAAGATAGTATGCAGGATGTTATTTCAGTTTTCATACATTTATTGAGACTTACGTTGTGTCCTAATATGTGATTAATTTGGGCTACTGAGGAAAAGGTATATTCTTTAGTGTTTGAGTGGAATGGTCTGTAAATCTGTTCGGTCCATTTGACTTATGATGTCATTTATCTTTACATTTTCTCCATGACTTTGTATCTAATAGTGTTTCTTTTTATAAAATTGGTTGTCTATGGGTTTGTTGTGAAAATGTTTAAGCTTGTAATATCTTCTTGATAAATTTTTCCTTTAATGAGTTTGACATACCCTTTCTTACCTCTTCTGACTAGTTTTGAAGGCTATGTTTCAAACATTAAAACAGCTATACCTGCTTGTTTCTTTTTGCTAATCCCCTTTTTATTCTTTTACCCAAAGATAAAAATCTGTCCTTCAAGTTGAGGTGTGTTTATTGGATGCAAAATAAAGGATGGACTCTGTTTATTAATTAATTTGATATGTCATTCTCTTTTTATTGGAAAAATGAGACCATTAATACTGAGAGTAATTATTAAATGATGCTTATTAACTCTTGTTCTTTTGTTATTGTAGTGTTGTTTCTTTTGTAGACCTCTTTTGGCTAACTGAGGTCAGTTATTCCCTGTGTCATTTTGGGTGTGTTTAATCTTCTTTCAGACTGAAATATCTCCTAGTATCCTCTGTCAAGCTGTCTGAGGTGTCATAAATTCCTTAAAATTGTTTTTATTATGGAAAGTTTCCCTTTCTCTTCCTATAACAATTGATAGTTTTGTTGGGTATAGCAATATGGTCTGACACCTGTGATCTTAAAGAATTTGTAAAACGTCAGTCCAGGCCCTTCCAACTTTTAAAGTCTCCATTGAAAAGTCAGGTGTTATTTTGAAGGACTTCTCTTTGTATGTCATTTAGTCTTCCTCTTTTTTACAGATTTCAATGTTCTGTATTTTTATTGTTTTTATTGTTATTTGTTCTGGGGTATTCTTTTCTGGTCCTGTCTATTTAGAGTTCAGTATGCTTCTTGCACTTTGATAGGGCATCTCATTCTTTAGACTTACAAAATTTTCTTCAATGATTTCTTGAAATATTTTCAGTGACTTTGATCTGGGTTTCTCCTCTATCTATATCTATTATTTGTAGGTTTAGTCTTTGTTATAGAGTCTCAAAGTACCTGGATGCTCTGTTCCTAAATTTGTTGTTCCTAACAATGTTGATTTAACATTTTCATTTATTGATTGATCCGGTTTTTTTCTACCTTGTCTCTGTGACCTGACATTCTGTCTTCCACTTAATTCAATCTATTGCTTTCCTCTTGGTTTTCCTTTTTTAAATTCTTGAGGTTTTCATTCATTTCCAATTTTACTCCAGTCTAGTTTTCCTTCAGAGAATCTATCTTTTTAATTAACTCCATTTTCATATATTGAAGTGTTTTTATTATTTCTTTCAACTCTGTGGCTTATTTGTTTCATTGAGGCATTTATTCACATACTTTCTGAGCTCCTTGTGTATATTTATAATTGCTATTTTGAAATATTAGTGTTTTGTGCACCAGCTAAGCTGCTTTTTTTTTTTCAGGAAAACTAGCTTGGCAGTGCTTGTTTCTGGAAGAAACATTGTCTTTGTTGTTCCTGTTGTTTTTGGTTTTGTGGTGTGATCCAGGCTTCTGTAGTCAGGCCATTTGTGGTATTTTTTGGTATGGACATCTATTCTCACATTTTTTTTGTGTGTGTGTGTATGTAGTTGTTTATGTCTTTGGTTGGTATTATTCCAACCTGTAAGTTTTTAGATCACCTGAATGTTGCTTATTTTTCAAGCCTCGGGCCACTGGGGTTGTGGATGGGGCTTCCCATGGTCCCAGGTTGGCACATGGATAAGATGGTGGACAAGCAAGGGTGAGGGACTAGCTCTAGAAGTCTCTAACTCAAGTTCAAGGTATGACTTCACACAGTCTGAGAACCCAGTAATGTAAAAATTTATTCCATTTTCTAGTGATTACATTACTGCTTCACCTAAATGGTTTTTATGTTGTGAACTAGGGACTGTCCCTGAAAACAGAGAATGCTGAGGGCCAAATAGTTTTGGTAAGAGAGTCAGGCACTGTCTTTCATGAATGATTTTTCTATGTTCATAGCCTACACTTGAACAAGTTGTAAATGAAATAAGTTCAGTTTTTTCAGCATCACTTTAAACATGATATAGGTATGCCAGGCCTTATTAACTATTGGACTTTGATCATATATATATATATATATATATATATATATATATATATATATATACATATATATGTAAATTTGATATTTATTTACAATTCTTATATTGGTTTCTGCTTCTCACAACCTTACTAGCTACTTCAGAATATTTGTCAAATGAAGTCACTGGCTAGTCTTTTGTTCTGTGCCAAACCCAAACAAAAAGTGTTCAAGCTTTAACAATTGGTCAAAAGTTGTATTTTATTTTCATTGTCTATGTCTATTTCTTTTATGGTGAGAAGGGTAGTGTACACTCCACAACACTAGTGAGGAAGTCAGAGGAAAACTCATGGGAGTCGCCTCCTCCCTCCACCATGTGTGTCCTAAAGGTGGAACTTGGGTTATTAGGCTTAGTGGCAAGTGTCATTACCGACCGAGCTATTTCACAGGCCTAGGAAGTTTTCCTATGAACTTGAAAATATATACACAATTTTCTATCAAGATTGAATTGTATTTTACATGTAACATAAGCAGATGAAATTAATACTTTTCATTCATGTATCCTATGATACCATTAAGAGTAAGTAAGTTAGTAATATGACAAAGTACGATTCATTATCAGGTTTTATCTATTGGTCTAATAATCGATCGTTAGTCATTAAGATGAAATGCTACCGTAATTGGAAAAAACAGTATTTCAACAAAAAGGACTGAAATTTATATATTTTTTTGAATACATTATGTAACCCAAGAAAGACAATCGTAGTCTGGTACAGCAGCTCACGTGTCAGAGACACACCCCTCTGATTGTTCTGTGGTGTGTGGATTCATTACCAGGGCATCAGCCATTTTATGTTCACTTCAGCGAGAAAGTTACAAGAAAGACAACAAGAACTAGTGCACATATCACATGGTTTATAGTGCATTAGCTGGAATTAGTCATTTAGCCTCACTGAGCATTATAGAGAGCTACAGATTGCATCTATTTCTTAGTACCGCTAAATGTTGGGGAGAGTTATAACTATATGAAAAGTAGTGGGTACATTTAACAGTTGTTTACTCTTACTGTCTGTTTACTGATTGATTTGACACTAAGACAACATATTGTTGAATAAATAAATAAATAAGCAAATAAACTTATTACGCTTACTGTCTGCTTACTGATTTGACACTAAGACAACATATTGTTGAATAAATAAATAAATAAATAAATAAATAAATAAATAAATAAATAAATAAATAAATAAGCAAATAAACTTAAAGGAGAAAAACACGGGTAATCTCAGAAACCATGTTGGCAAAGCCAGCACAAATGCTGATGTATCCATGTTGTTCGAGAACATCAAAGTTAGTGATGATTTTCTGGGTACACAATAACTGCTTATATTATTTTCAACATTTTAAAAGACATTACTGACAGTAAATGCAGGTTTTTGACCCTGATAATGAAAACATTTTTCTCGGGGTAATTTTTGGGGAGAACAGCTGAGGCTGATGATGGAGAGTATCCTAAAATAGGGGCAGCAATTTACATGGTGTTCACTTATAAACAAAAAAAGGCCAAAAGCAAAATCTTATTGTGCATATCAAAGATGGCTAATTTGTGTGTCTCTATGGAAACACAATTCAAAGAAGAAATCTTTATATATTTCCACCCAAGGAAAGATTTTGGTCTGCCCCAAGTGTTGCATGGACTACTAACACTAACAATGGTAAATATTAAGTATTTGCCATTAAATATTAATGTGTCTGAATTATTTCTGCAAAAGTTTAGGAAATCAAGTAATGAACTATTGAATTTTCTGTCATCTGCTCACGTTTCCAAACAACTGCGCTCTTAGCACTTGTTCTAAAGAGAAAGCAGCCTAGGTGTTAGCTTCAGCCAGAGCAGAGACTTAGGAGAGGGTACTTTTGCAGCAGGCCTGAGGCCATAGGTTGAGTCCCTAGCACCTCAAAGCCTGGGAGTAATGGCTCATACCTTTAATCCCAGCACTTTGGAGGTGAACCAGGAAGATAATAAATTCAAGGTCATCTTGGGATACATGTGAACTGTACCAAATTAAATAATTTAAAAAAAAACATGCAAAAAGATGAAAGATATAAGGTATGAAACCAGTTTGTCAAAATTTGCTAAATTAGTTCATCAAAAAGATAATTTTTAAAAATAGTAGTCATAGTACCAGAGCTGTTTTTGTAATGAAATATGTTTATATCAAAGTAATAACACTACCTGCCAAATAACTTCTAGTGTGGGTGATATTCTAAATTTTACATAAACTATATACCTTTTGAATATTTGCTATTTTTGGATATGCATGTGCTAACAGTTTTTTATCTATTTTTACATAGGTAGACAAAATATCTAATTGAGACAGTAAAACCATAGCTTCTTGAAAATCAATTACATTGTTGATAAATCTTAAGTTGTCCCCATACAGCAAGAAACCGGAAATCACACTCTTGGAAAGTTTAGTTATATTCATCTCAGTTTTGATCTGACAATGATGGAATAAAAGATGACAAGACACTGGGTAATTAAGCACAGTTCAATAATATGATGCATCAATAATGTATAAACCCTATTCCCGAGTTAATTTTTTTCAAAGCATGAAATGATATTGAGACCTTGTCAGCTAGACTCTTTTAAGAATGAACTCTTGTTTTTAGGGAACAATGTTGATTGACATCAGGTTTTTCTTCCATGTAGGAGGAGCCTTTTGTAATGGTCTCTGAAAATGTCTTGGGAAAACCGAAGAAATACCAAGGCTTCTCCATTGATGTTTTGGATGCCCTATCTAACTACCTGGGTTTTAACTATGAAATTTATGTTGCACCGGACCACAAATATGGAAGCCCACAGGAAGATGGGACTTGGAATGGATTGGTAGGAGAACTTGTTTTCAAGGTAAGAATTCATTTATCTCATTCCCAAAACTTCAGCTATGAGCAATGAAAGCTGTCTTCATATGAAGAAGCTTGATGGAAAATATTTGATTGTGGTATATAGTGCAAGAGACTCACCCAGTGCTATTTAATGAACACTGTGAAGAGAAAACTGGATAGCAAAATACAGTTTAAATGTGAGGATATCCTACAACAGAAAACTACAACTACAGTCTTCTTTCTGTCTTTTGGCCTTATTCCTGTCCATTCTGTTGGTTTTCCTAGGATTTTCTAATATAGCTAGTTCTTGGGTTCAGACAGTCATTTGAGGGGAGTTTATAAGTATATTTTGCCTCATCTGGCAACATCTTCTATATCAATCTCTATCCTTTGACACATTAATGGTTAACATTCTGTTAGGATTTCATTCCCCAATGGTTTGTGAGTTGAGGTGGATCCTCAGTGACTATGTATGTAACAGTAGTCCTAACCTGCTGCAGTACCCATTCCCAACAGATGATTCCCCCTCCAGTATCTGTCTACTTCTTCAAGAAGTGGCTTGGAGAGAGAGGTAGACTGCTCAAGAGTGTGGGAAAATGTGAAGGGAACTTTTACACACACACACACACACACACACACACACATGCCCACGAGGACACACAAAAAGAAAAGAGAGAAAAAGAGAATGCAAGGATAGCTGTTTTTGTCAATTCTGTTTACTTTTAGATATATAGAGAATTGAATATGATTATAAGCCAAGAGGGAAAAAGAAAGAGGAATTTAACATAGAAAAAGAAGTGAATGTGTGATAAATGTCCCAGAGTCATTAGAAAATAGTTTGAGAAATGGTTTTAGTCAGGGAAAGTTGTTGCTTTCATACTGAAATGTTATGATCAATATGTGGCTGAAATACACAGGTAAGAAGTTGAGAGGTTGAAGATCACAGTGCTTCAAATTTCTTCACAAAAATAAGTCATGCAGTGGGCTGACAGTGATGGGACAATTGTTACATTAGAGTCTGGAGGAGGCTGAGGTGGGACATACCTTTAATCCCAGAACTCAGGAGGCAAAGGCAGGAAGATCTCTGTGAGTTAAAGGCCAGCCTGTTCTAGATCATATAAAGCTACACAGTGAGATTCTATCTCAAAATAAATAAATAAATAAAGAAAGAAAGAGAGAGAGAGAGAGAGAGAGAGAGAGAGAGAGAGAGAGAGAGAGAGAGAAAGGAAGGAAGGAAGGAAGGAAGGAAGGAAGGAAGGAAGGAAGGAAGGAAGGAAGGAAGAAAGAAAGGAAGAAAGAAAGAAAAAACTTAGTCCTGGGGAATAGTGAAAGAGTGAACTAGTTATCAAGGGAACTGGGAGGTCACTGGTGCTGAGGATGGAGCTGTGTTTTTCCATGCTTTTCAAATCTTAAAGAGAAGTCCATTGTTCATCTCGGATGGATTCAGATATTAAAGCTCATCATGTCTTAAAAATACTAAGATAATCAGAAAAGTATGAACCCCTTCTTTTCTTATTCTTCCACCTCAAAATCCTTTTTATTTATTCTGCTATCCTAATGGCGACCCAATAGCTTTGATTTGAAACAGATAATACCTATGGTTACCAGTGATGAACTTATTACCATTTTAGATTGTGAGAATCTTTAGGCCTCTCTAAATCACAATGTACACTTATTTGGAAAACAGTCACTGAGAAGATTAACCAGAAAAATCAACCCAGAAATGCGAAGGAAGGAAAGTAAAGTTGGTCTCATTAGCCAATGCTGATAGATTAATAAAACCTTCCCCAGGTGCTATGCTTAAAACTATAATAAATTCAACATACATTTTGCAAGTTGATTGACAGAGTTTGCTAATAGGTCAGATCGGGAGGTGGAAGACCAAAGGCAAAGCTTTTCATCTTATCTATCCAACCACAGCAGTAGAAAAAGACATCTTTTGCTACCATTATCTTCCTTAGATTCACTTGTACTTTGCTCTAGCTGCCATTATTTATGCTGCACACGTACAGAAGTTCAATTACTTTCCTTCTTCTCATTCATCACTTGCTTCCTAATTTACATACATACATGCATACATACATACATACATACATAATCTCACTGCTTTTCTTTCTTCCCCCCAAATAGTCTATTTCTGCTTTCTTGGTGTGTGTGTGTGTGTGTGTGTGTGTGTGTGTGTGTGTGTGTGTGTAAAACCAAATCTAGATTCTGCTTACAGGAAAAAGTCTGTAATAGTTGTCTTTCTTTCTCTTCCTTACTTTCTCCATTTTCCCCACCTTTCCTTTAGATCTCAGTCTCTCCCCTCACAATTTCTCTTCTATTTCAAATCCTCTGTGTCTCCATATATGTATACAAATCTAAGTTCTTTGTTACACTTATTTATTTATTTATTTGTGTATGTGTAAGAGAGAGGTGGGGAGGTAGTGCATATGTGCCATAGCACATGTAAAGAGGTCAAAGGACAACTAACTTTTGGAGCTCAATTTATTCCTTATGATGCATGGGTCCTGGAGATTGAACTCAGGTTGTCAAACTCGGTAGCAAATGCCTTTATGCACTGAGCCAACTTACTGGCATAAATCTAAATCTAATCTCTGGATATGAGAAAAATTTACTTTCTGAACTTGATTTATTTTCCTTGATATAAAGATCTCCAGTTCCATCCATTTTCTTCCAAGTGCCATTATTTCTCCATCATGCCATTATTTCATTCTTCTTCATGGCTAAGTAAAATTCCATTGTGCATATATACCTCATTTTCTTTATCCTTTCATCTATGGATGACATCTAATCTGGTTTTATATCATAGCCATTATGAATATTGCAGAGAAAAATATCAATACAGTAATCTGAATGACATAGTCACCTCTCTGGTGAAAGACATAGCATGATGTTTCACTTACCTTTGGGAAAATAATCTTGACATTTTTCTGAATAATTTGCCCTAACAACTTGCCTTATGACCTCTTTTGCCTCTCTTATTCACCATGCTCCAGGCTATGGTCTTTAATCTTCTCACTTTAATAGAACCTACTCATACATCCATCTGTCCTCACAGAATTCTCTGTTTGAAGATAATCATACTTTTACCTTATTTGTTTTCAGATTCTGCTTAAAGGTTTTCCACAGAAACCTTTCATGGTCACTATATTCAAAGAGCAACTTCTATGTTGTAATTCTCTCTTCACCCTTTCTGTTTTCCTGCTTTTTTTAAACAGTCATAAAAAGCATTTTAAAGTTATCTCCCTGATCATCATACTATCCAGTGTTAAGTTAAGAGATAAATTTGAGATTTCTTATGTATTGGGGTATTGTTGTCTCAGTATTTAAGAAATGGGCACCAGTTAAGTGATTTCTTCATACAGCATTAGATGAGAACAATATCCTGATTATGCCTTAGTGATTTTTTTCTACCAACTACCCATAGCCTAATAAGATTGAATTATGTCTGAAAAATGCTCATCTTCACAGCAAGATTAAATGTTTTTGCCCCTTTCTCCTACTATTTGAGGCATTTAGCGTGTTCTGTTCAGTCACTCCCACCTCCCTTAAATTGACTTGAGAGGAATAATGCTGACTATGATAGGGGAACCCAAAAATACTAAGAAGAGTATATTGAACATTGAGTAAAGGCTAACATTTTAGAGATGAATAATAGAAGCCCAGTATCTGTCAAAATTTTATAGGTGTTGGTTTCTGAAATCCCCTTAATTATTCCATAAAATAGAAACAGCCACTCTTTGTATGATATGGATAAATATGATCAAGGCAATGAGAGAGAGTTTAAGAAGCTTGGTCAAAGTCAAACAGCTAATAAGAGGAAGGTCTAGGGTCTGAGCCAGTGTTTGACTCTAGAGCTGTGGATAGGCCTCCTTGGAGCCATCCAAACAGAAAGTGAAATAAGTAATTTGATGTAAGAGTCTGGAGTTCAGACAAGGGATCTGGAATGGACACACATTTGAGTCTCATCAGCATATAGATGGAATTTAAATTGCCCCTTTGCCTTTCTTTGCCCCATTTCTCTTCTCTCTTCAATTTCCTCCACATCTTTGCTCCTTCCCACCGCTTGAAAAGGCATTCTCATCTCAAATATAACCTTTCTGTATTTTCTAAGTTAAATTAATTAGGTGTCTTTGGTTGCAAATGACAATCCAATTGAAGTGAAAAGATAATTGAATGGCTCGCAACGCTAAGCTGCCAGGAACAAGATCCAGGCACAATTCATCAAGCCCTGGAGTTGCTTCCTCTCTTGCAGCTCTGCGTTCTTGGTGTGGTCCCAGTTCTCAAGCCGTCTCTCCTTTCTTGGAAGCAAGGTGACTGTCAGAAGCCACAGGCTTAGGTTTCAGCCTCTCATCTGTCCCAGTATAAACATTAGCTCTTTTCTGCCAATAGTTCTGATTCAGAACCTCAGCCTGAGTACACAGCTGGCTCTGGCCACGAACTGTTGTGTCCAAGAGGAGGCAGTATTCCCGGTATCAAACAACTACAGCCTGCCTGTATCCACCACGAAAGGAGGGAAGGCTGAACATGTGGAGTAAGCAAATGCAGTGCTGCCCAAAGAAGAGATTGCCCAGCTGGAAGAAGGGAGAATTATTAAGAAGCAAAGTAAATACTGTCCATTTTTTGTGCAAGAATAATTATTGAAATTATAAAGAAACCATCAACAGTTACACATACACAAAGAAACCAGCAGTAAATTAAAAGTTAAAATGAGCATATTAATTAAGTTACAAAAATTAGACTGCAAAATGTTGAGGAGTCTGGGACGAAAAACTGTCAGTGTCAGTGCTTTAGAGATGTATGAAGAGTTTATCAGCTCTGTAATGAAGTTTTAAGACCACAGCAGAGGAAAACTAACAGAATAAACATACATTTTCCAAAGGAAAAAAAAATGATGGACACGATTTACCCAAAAGGAAATCTATTACAATGGAGTAGGGCATTTAATAATGCACCAGCACAGCAGGCAGATGGGATACCATTGCTTAGTGCTTTTCTAAAGATAAGGTGTCACTCATATTAAATCTTTAGTTAGAGTTAGCGTTCTGTTGTACATATCATTATACAAAACATCACTTAACTTAAAGACAAGTTCAGTTCACATATGTGACAATTCTGGCAATTAGCATACATCAAAATTCAAAACTACAAGGTAGCCGTGACTACATGGTAATTACTGGCATGTGTATAGAACTGACTCTTCCTAACACGATCCTCTGCACTTTGTATTTATTAGCACTTAGTACTCACAACTGAAGGGATAATTGCTACCTCAGTGCTGCAGGTAGTAAAATAAAGTAAAGAAGTTTTAAGTGGCCACGTAACCACATTGGAAGTCCATGTTTTGAATCCAGTAAGTCTGGTTCCAGAATCCAAGTGCTAACTTAACCTTCCCACCAGTTAATTGAAGGAAGGGGGTCCGAATTTGTGTAGTGATATAAATACATTTAGGTGAGGTCTAGAAAGGTGGCTTTTCTAGAGGACCTGGATTTGATTTCCAGTACACATATCATCTGTAACTTCAGTCCTGGGGGGATCTAACACTCTCCTCTTGCCTCATGGGTCATCAAGCATGTATATGATAAACAGACATACATGCCAGCAAAACACCCTTTTGTATAAGATAAAATGATAATAAAAAATTTAAATATATATGTGTATGTATGTATCTATAGAGTTTCAAAGGGTCATTGAAGAGATATGGTCTAGGTATATCACAAGACAGAGTCTGTGGCAGGAGTGTGGACAACCGTAGAAGACAAAATGTGATTTTCACTGGGGTTGATAATTTGGGAAGAGAACTAAGGGTAGCTCAGGAAAGCTGAAGCTGAATGATAACTATGTAAAGTGTGATAAAATGTAAAATAGGTGCAAGCATTTGACTTTTTAGAAAGGAAAGAAAATTCTGGTTTATGAGATATAAATATATATGTGTGTGCATATATACAGATGTATATTTAGATGGAGATATAGATATAGAGATCTTATTTCCATAGTCTTTCTTGTGGAAGGCAGAAGGCTGAGACTATGTTCACTTTCTATGCCAAGTACATCAGAATGCCCTATATTTACCCATTCATTTGCACACATTTCTGAATGCATGTTATATTCTGGGCAAGGTGATTACCATAATAGAAATAGACGTCAGATATTATTCTTAATTTTAAATATTCCATAGACTACATAAAGAAAAAGTATAAATAAACAACAAAACACAGTGTGACAAATGGCATAGGGTGCCATGGCAACACATAGGCCAGGGAGCAGCTCCTGCCTGGCAAGAGGAAAGATTTCATGGAAAGGAAACATTTGAGCTGGGCCTTCAAGATGAATAGGAGTGTAAAAGGCAATAACAGTGCTAGTTATAAAAATAGATTTGTCATGTTTGAAAATTCAGACTTTATTATTTAGCTGGTAAAATTACAAAAGGCTTTTACATACAAGAAAAGTGTGATTTAGTTCAGAATTCAAAAAGATAGCTTAGATAGGCCTGGGAAGGCACTGGGATGAAGAATAAGACACACACACATATATATATATGGAAATAAAGAGATGTCTATAATAAAAGGACTGCAACAAATTAACAGAAAGACTAATTTGATGGAAATTAGTTAATATGCTAAGATAATTACTAAGATATTAGGACTTGAAAACTCAAAGGAGATAAAGGGAACGAAACATGCTCAGAAGTAGAGGAGGTGTACCAAAGGCAGCATAACAGCAGAACAATGGCTTAGAATAAAAACACACTGGGAAAGCAAAGCCAAAAGACAGGCTGTGGACACTGACTGTCTCATAAATGATGAACACCCCAGCAGAACTGTCTAGGAGTGGGTTATTGATGGACATATAGACATTACACAAGCAGGTAATGTCTAAAACTAGAAGGAGCATATGAAAACACAATTAGAAGAGTTGGATTAAAGGGAGATCATGCACTGAGTTGTTATTTAAACCCCCAAGTTATCCCATCAGATCAAGGTGGCTTTGTATCTGCTACTGGGTAAGATAAAGAGTAGAGGAAAAAGAAATTTGCCCATGAGGGACAGCTAGAGAACAGCAGTGTGCTGATCTGTCCCTCTCCCCCCATCAACACAGGAAGAGGGGCTGTAATAGCTCTTGACATAGACGAGGGTTAAAAGCCTCATAGTCACCCTGATCTGCAGGGAGGCACAACGAACAACCCCCTTCCTCGTCACAGTTTCCTAAGAAGTCCAGTTTGTGGTGGCAGAATGCCCAGAATTCCTGGGTTTTAGAAAGAATTAGTAGTTGGAAAGAGGCCAGAGGTTTCTGTGTGGAAGGCGAGCACACACATCTCTACATGCTTCCATGTCTTCTCCTGACTGCACAGCATCCTTGAAAATATCTGTATCCACCAAATCGTTGTCAGTCAACAAATCAGAATCTGTCCCCATTTTCCTCTCTTGCACATGACTGCCCAGCAATGGATGCTGATGAACCTTCTGAAGTGTGATGTAGTTTTGCAAACAAAGTGTTTTACAAAAGAGAAATAGGAACAAGATATTTTAAAAGAAAATTCCATATAGATACCTTAAATCAAGCAGTGACTAAGATGTTAATTCTTTCTTTTTTATTCATTCATTCTTTCTTTTACATCCCAACCACAGTTTCCTGTCCCCTTCTTCTCCCAGTCTCAGTCCCTCCCTCCCACCTCCCCTCCGCCTCTCTACCCCAATCCACTCCTCCTCCATTTCTATTCATAAAAAAACAGGCCTCCCATAGATATCAACATAACATGACATATCAAGTTACAGTAAGACTAAGCACCCTGCCTTGTAGTAAGGCTGGGCAAGGCAACACAGTAAGAGGAAAGGCTCCCAAAAGCCAGTAAAGGAGTCAGAGACAGTCCCTGCTCCCATTGTTAGAGTCCCACAAGAAAACCATGCTACACAACTGTCACATACGCAAAGGGCCTAGGTCAGTCCCATGCAGGCTCTCTGGTTGTCGGTTCAGTCTTCTCTATGGGCCCCTATGACCCTAGGTTAGTTGATTCTGTGAGATTACTTGAGATGTCCTTGAACCCCCTGACTCCTAAAGCCCTTCCTCCCCCTCCTCCACAGGATTCCCCAAGCTCCGTCTAATGCTTGGCTGTGGGTCTACACCTGTTTCCTTCAGTTGAATGAAGCCTCTTTGATGACTATTGGGTGAGGCACCAAATATACTAGTACAGCAGAATATTGTTAGGCATCGTTACATTGACATTTTTTCCCTCTAGTGATGACTGGTTCTATCCTAGATTCATGGGCCATCCAGCCTTGGGGACCTGGTGCTCTAGACAGTGGCAGGAGTGGACTCACTCCTGTGGCATGGGTCTAAGGCTAGTCCCATTGGTTCACCATTCCCACAATTTCTGTGTCACCCTTATCCCATAAGCTGGACAGACTGTAGGTCAAATGTTATGCCCCAGTCCCTCCACAGGAAGTCTTACCTAGTCATAGGAGATGACCAGGTCAGTCGTTAATTTTTAAGTTAAATTAAACACATATTAATGGGCTGAGTTTCCAAAAGTGTACTAGATGTAGACCTAAAAGGAGTTCAAAAGATGCATGTGGTAAGAGGTTCTGCAAATCTGAATATTAAATGATTAACATCTGTGCACTGGATGCCTATAGAGCTGAAGCATAGTCATAGCAGATCACGTACACTGTGTGCAGAAGGAGAAGACTAAACATGTCTCCAAATATTTGTTGTTGATGAGAAGGTTTTAACACTAATGAACACAAAGGATGAGGCGAGATCTCTAAAAGGATAAATTATATAGATGCAAATTCTCTAGTGGATTGTTGTAGGAGCGATTTTCTGAATTTGCAGGTGATATTTAATTGGCACACATTACAAACATCAAGGAGCAATTCAATCAGAAAAAGCTTGAATCATTAAGCACGTGATGTAAGAGATGGCAAGCATAGATAAGTGGTGATAATAAGACTTGAAGCTAAACACCACAAACTGGATATTTGCCAGAGGGAATGATGCTGTCTAGGAACGGCTCTGATTTTAAAGACGGCTTACAGGCAAGGAGAAGCAAAACTTTGGGTCAATATGTGTGGAATTAAAAAGATTTGGTAGGCTAAAGGTTATAAATTAGCAGAGCACTGCGTCAGTCAGAGCAAGGTGATCTATAGACTAGAGCTCAGATGAGAAAACCCTATAACTGGGGATGTATAAATCCTGACATCTGCTGTTTTCTATTGAAATGCCATCTATTACCTCAGCTTTCATCTATCTCAGGCCAGGGATCCAGGAAAATTGAATGATTAAGATGACTCCAAGCACATAAAAGAAGGCACATGTGAGCAGCGATATTCAATGACTTGGAAACGCCACTGGTGTAACAGAGGTTTTATACCTTGTTTTTTCTCTGGGTCTTGAGAATGAAGAGAAATATAAACACCCACATGGACACTTTGAAATATTCCCTCACCTTACAGCAGTCAGTGTACAGACTCCTTCTCAGGAAACTTTGTTAGGTTTTGCATGTTAATTTTCAGAATGGATGTTTGGACATAGAGCCATTTCTTAAACGACTGTTGATATTAACTCTACCCTTCCATCATGGCACTTCAGATATCTGTGGTTGTGAGTTTCATGGATTTTGAGATTTATTAAAATTTGAAAATTCAGCTAGGCAGTGGTGATGTGTGCCTTTAATCCCAGCACTCAGGAGGCAGAGGCAGGTGGATCTCTGTGAGTTGGAGGGCAGCCTGGTCTACAGAGCTAGTTTCAGGACAGCCAGAACTGTTACACAGAGAAACAGAAAAACAACAACAACAAAAAAATGATAATTCCATAATGGTAGGCTTTATTTCCCTGATTAAATACAAGTACAAAATGACCAAGCCTGAACTGTGTCAAGATAGGCAGTGACCTACACTGACTGCAGAGGCTCCATATGTACAGTGAGGTCATTTGAGTGGATTGCTCAGACGTTTTTCACATTACTGGATGTGTTGAGTGATCACTGGGGAAAGGCCCAAATCACTGACTTCTTACAGACAGTCTCTGGAAGCTCATTCTTTCTCCCTTATGAGGAATTACATCCCCTTCCTCTGTACAGAACCCTAAATATATAGGACAAAAAGAAAATTCTAGAGTTTTTGACGTTTTCACTGTAATTAAAGCAAAAATACACTCAATCTCATTCCTTGCCATTGGTTTGAATTTTATTGAAATGCAGGTATGCAGTTCAAACATTTTAGGCAGAAATAACTTGTGCACACTCTGTCTGCAAGTAGCTTTGAGATGACCCATCAGAAAACAGAAAGTATCTACACAATGAAAAAGTGATTTCTGATTATCTCTTTCTTGAAGTTACAGCAGTATCTCCTGAACATTGAAGAAGTGCTGTTATTTTTAAGTTGCTTGTGATGCTATAGGATAAAGCCTGAAATATGACAGTATGTAAACGATGTAGAATATTCTTCTTACTTGCCATTTAGTATGCATTTATTGAGGCCAAAGTTGTTACTGGAACTCTGAGGAATGTTTAAGATGCAAGGCAGTGCTCCTCTTCTCCAAGAATCATGTAGTTAGGTAGGAAATGGGGAGAGAAAGGGAGGAGGGGGAAACTCCAGCATTCCTCAAAAACTCAACTGTTCAAGTGGATTCCATTATCATTCATAAGCAAACCACTTGCAAATATGTTTCTTCACTCAAACACATCACTTGAACTATGGATTTGTATCTCCTAGTACTCCCCCAACCTTTTCTGTGATGCATCTAAGGGAACCTCAAACACTACATCTTCTAAGTTGGATATCCAGGTTTTCCCTCTAACTTGGTCTGCCTCCATACTTCCCTATTACGGTATTAAAGAATATGACAAATTCAGTCTTCAAGTTGCTTAATCCAAAACTCCCGACTTCTTTAGATTCCCTCCTTACTGCCATACCTCACACATGATGCATCAATGATCAGCATTTGGCTGCAAAACTAGAGGGGACCATAAATACAATCACTTGTCCATACTCTACCACTGTCCACAATTCGTCATTACTTTGTTTTTAAGAATGACTTCCATAGCTTGTTAACCCTGACAACACCATTGCCTTTTCCATAAGTGACTATTTTAAACAGAACAATCAAGTGGATTTGTTTAAACTATTATTTCAAACTCTCCCTCTAACTTTATGATAAATTGAATCGATTTGAATTTTTGTACTGCCTCTAATGTCTTATATGCTCACCTGTTTATGTATTCATACCCTTGGTGTCTATAAATGTTTCCTATTTTCTCAGTCTGAGTATTCCTCACAGACAAATCAAGTTAAGAAAAATAATGGTAATAATTCAAATGAACGCAAATAGCAAAGAATAGAGAAATGAATAAATATTAGGGAAGTAATTACTCTAAAGAGATAACATAGAAACTACAGAGTAATAAAGATGATGAGCTTTATGGAGCACTGTAGCATGGCCACCCCAATCCTTTGTTCACCTCTCCCCTCAGGCAGGCAATTTGCCTTCTCAGAATTTCAAATTTGCCCTTGAGTGCTGAGTTGTGGGATGGCTCACATATGTTGAGATGAGTCCCAGATAGGTGAGCTGAATATATTAGATATCAATATACTAAAGTCAAGGGCCTAGCTGACATTCTCCTATAGAAAAATCATGAGGCCTAGTGATTTCTTTCTAAGGCTTTATTCCCTTCCTGTCAAATTTTTATCAAATATAAGGTTTTTATCAAAATATTAATTTCTACCAGATTGCGAGAAGTAAGAAGTTGACAAGCTTTTCTTGAGAAATATACTGTGGGCAATAGTGTGAAACATATGATTATAGAAATATAGTGCATGTCTCTAAAAGCTATTTTTATCATTGAGAAGATAAAGCAGATATTATGAGATAAGCATCCTATGGGATGTAGTGAGAGACGGAAATGGAGGACTTGCTGTCAGTTGAGGGATTAACCAAGTGAAAACACATTTAAAAACTGGAAACATGTATTTTTCAGTATGTGAATTTAGGCTGGAGGAGAAAAACTGATATTAACTAGTGAAAAATCAAACTCTTCCTAGAACTTTAAATAACATAGTATGTTAGAACAGGCATGAAGCTTGCTGAAGGGAGCTAGAAGCCTGGAAGCCATATGCTTGAGAGAGAACACTTCAGGTAGATGAAGAACACCAAAAGCCAACTAGTATGAATATTCTTGTTACTATAATGGTGTTAGAGACAAAACATGTATTGAAATAATGAAAATATTGATAGTTAGATATGTAGGTATGCTACACATTACCAAATGTCTATTGATCATAATAAGCATATGAAAAATGAAATATTCTAAAAATGCTTCAAGGAGAAAATGATTAAATTAATCAGAGCACCTTCATAATCAACAGATACCTTTTGAATATTTATGTGTTATCCTTCTACATACTGAAAGATGAAGAATAAAAACAGTGGATGCTTGAAACTCAGCCATCTTTACAAAGACAAGAGTCTGGTTTTGACTATATGCTTGCTGCTCACATAGACCATATTTATGTAGAAAAGGAAATATGCATGCATACCTATGTATATGTAAAAATAGAAGTCTGTAAGGACTTGCATTACTTGCATTGATCTTAAAGCAGTAATTCCACATGAAGAAATGCAATTAAAGATTACTGGTGTCCTTCAGTCTGAGTCATCTTTTCTTTTTCTTTCTTTCTTTCTTTCTTTCTTTCTTTCTTTCTTTCTTTCTTTCTTTCTTTCTTTCTTTCTTTCTTTCCTTCTTCTCCTCCTCCTCCTCCTCTCCTCCTCCTCCTCCTCCTCCTTCTTCTTCTTCTTTTCTTTTTTTTTGAATGACTGCCAGATAGCCTGCCCACAACATGCATTCCCCAGCAAACCTCTAGGACATTTCATTCATAGAAAGAGTCTTCTTCATTTTGATCCTCCTTTCTTGTTCTGTCTGGAATGTCAATAAATGGCTGGATCTCATGAAACAATCTTACAGTGAAAGTTTGAAGCTAGCTGTATGCTGAAGGAGAACAGTGCATGCACAGTTCTGAAGCAGTGAGGTACTGTTCAGGGAGAAACAGGAAGGCTAGAGGGCATTACACTAACCTGGAGATGGCCTACCTGGGTGGGAGGCTCCTGATTATTCTTTGTAACATTAGGTAAATGACTTAATCTGATTCACTTTTGTTACTTGAAAGATTGAAGCATTAATAGTTTAACTCAGATGGTGTTTGTGACAGTAAATTGAAATGATAATTGAAAACTGGTAGTGAGTACTATGCAAGTGTTAAATGATACTAATAGCTGCATTAACAAGAAAGGACCTATTTATCTACAGCACTTCAAAATTAGGTTAATTGCCTACCATGTACTAACTGTAACCGTATTAATTCTGTCCTTTCAATGAGTTCACAAATGCCCTGCATATAAATGTAAGAGGAAATATATTTTAATATTATTAAGCATGACTTAATGTCAGAATAAAAATTACTTTAACAACACTTCCATTAGTTCAGCCTAGAGATTTATTCATTTCCAAAAGTGTATTTGAAAATTAATGCTAAGTATGTTAAGCATTTTAATTTAAAATTAATTGGTAACAATGTGATATTAAAACATGTCTATTTGTCTTTCAAATAACTACATAAAATCCTGACTTTGAGAAAATTAATAACAGGATTCATTTCATAATTTGATCCATTTTCTTCATTAGGTGCCTTCCTATGTTCATGTAGGTAATATGACTCACATCCTATATTTCTTTGGAAAGGTATATTGGAAGTTGAAGTCTGAATTTACACTACTGTTACATGTGTCTATTACTTAGCATCAAACAATCATGCAATAATATCATAATAAATAATTTTACATAAAAATTTCAAAATGAAGACTGCTCATGTGCTACCAGTTTCACTCCATTGGCTGCAAAATGACTGATGTGAAATGGTCGAAGTATGACCACCTGCTCAGTCACACATCGTGGCAAATGTGTTCTTCCTTCCCTCTTCTTCCCTCCTCCCTTCCTCTTCCCCACCACTTCTTCCCTCTTCTTTCTTTCTAGGGTCCTCATTTTCTTTTTATACATTAAATCTTTAGTTGAAGAACAATGAATATCAAATAATATTCATAGACACTATCAAGAATAAAACTAAATGATAAGTCTCATTCTTGTGAAAAGGAAGGGAAAACACATACTGAATATGTGCAAAAACTCTTTGGAAACATTTCTGTTTCTTCTTTGTATAAAGACAATAATAAGGTAGGACCACCAGGGGAAGCTTTAAGATTGAAACTTTGATTGGCTGTTTGCAAGAGTCCAAATTCCTCTTCAAGATGAGTGGTGTCTGGAGGAAATGAATACATTCCTTTCAGGTGATAAATAAGTTTCTATAAATTTTATTTACAAAAATCAAGAGAAGAATGTTCTATGATTTGAATTTGGCATATTCCAAATTTTATAGGATATATGCTTATTTTTATAGAGAAATTAGTATGATTTTATTCCCAGATAAAATTACAGATGTGCTGTAGATGGTAAAAATAAACAGTTAATTATCTTCTTTTTGTACCATTTACTATTCATAAGAGGATGAATATCTGATTACTCATTTATTTTCAGTTCAATAATGCCTGTTCTAGGGCACTTAAAAACTGTGTGAGAACCCCGGTTAGATAATAATATATAAAGAATATTGGTAATTGATTGAATAGCACATCTACACTTTTGGGTAATGAGATGTCATGGTGGAGGGAGCAAAAGAGGTAAGTGGCTGTAGTGAGGGCACCAGTGAGATTTACATCCCTCCATCTATGAAAAAATAATGAAGGCCCTGCTTTCTAAACTTCAGAAAGTTGACAAAAGGGAAGACAGATATTTAAAACATTTAAGACAGATGTGAATGATACAAATGACCTAAAACAACAAATACAAAACCAGTATTTTCTTCAAAGCCAATAGAAAAGGACGTAGGAGAGACATTTGTTGTTTTGTGGTCTCATTTAAAAAACTTGCAAGTTGTATTTGATCTTTAGAATAATATCCTACCAAATAAAATGATGTGGGCTGCAGATTAATTTGAGTGCATATGTATGTGCATGTAAGTGTGGATGCATATCTTTGTGAGTGTATGTATGTAAATGCATATACATGTGTGTGCATGGAGGCCAGAACTTAAGGCGTAACTTCTAAGGAGTTTTTTGACACAATTCATTCACTGGCCTAGAGCTCACCACATAGGCTAAGCTGGTTAGGCGGCAAGTCTCAGAGATCTGCGTGTCTCCACTTAGCAGAGCTGGGATTATAATAGCATAGCACCTTGCCTGTGTTTTGTTTGTTTGTTTACTTTATTTCTCATGTGCATTCTGGTGGCTGAACTCAAGTTCCCTAGCTCCTGTTTCAAGGGCTTTTCTTACTGAGCTGTATCTACAGTTACTCCAAGGCCACTTTTAAAAACTGAATTTTCAGAACACCTATGTAGAACATAGGATATAGCTCTTGATGTAGAGTAAGCCCTAACTACATGCCAGTTATTCATGTTCCTGTGATGTTCACAGCATCACACTGAAGAACAAACTAGATGATGTCTTGTTTACTGTGATAATTTATTTCTGATTAAGTTTGGAGGAAATGGTTTTCAAATTCTCTTACATTTAAACTTCTAAGATTCCCAGTTGTGTTTCTTTTTAGTCATTCCCCCATGTGCTGTGTTCTGCTCATCATCCACATTTCATGACTTGAAAGAATGCACACTCTGTATCTACTCCCAAAGAAAATGCTTTAACTATGTAATTAGTTAGGATAGGTTTGAGGTTATATTTATGTAATATAATTTTAATGCTACTCTTAATCAAAATTTGAATAATCATTTTACATTAAATGTTAGATATAATGACATTTCATCATACATCAAACCTACTAAAAGAGATGCTTAGTGACTACAGAAAAACTATAAAAAAAATTATAAAAAAAAACATAAACACTCGCATTCCCAGAAACACACTTCAAATACCCAAGTAATTATTCAAGATACTAATCTTTTATCATTACTATAAAACTTTGTCAAATTTTAGTTTGTCTTTTTCTTTTGATTCTTCAAAATACTGCTCTAGCTACATGTGGTAGTACATGCCTGTAAACCTAGCACTTAATATCCAACACTTGACAGAGGGATGAAGGAGAAGGGTTGTTTTAGGCTTCTCTGGAATACATAGTTGGACTTTCTGCAAAAGATCAGGAGGAGGAAAAGTAAAGGGAAAACTCCTGTTCACTGGGAATGTTGACAAACAAAATGATTATTGAAAAGTCAAAGAATAGATAATAGGTACAGGCGTGTGTGTGTGTGTGTGTGTGTGTGTGTGTGTGTGTGTGTGTGTGTGTATGTGTATGAGCATATGTGTACTCACACTTTTGCCTGTCTGAAGTTGTAGTTTAATAGAGGAATCACATGTTATTAAAAGTCATACAAATATGTGAAAATTATAACTTTTCTAAATGGTGACAAAAAACATCAGGTGTGTTGTCCACTGTTAATGTAAATACAACTACTGTCTTAATCAAAGAGGCATGGAAAACTTGCCTTCCACAGAGTTCAGATGTGAATTTTCTTGAAGGAACTTCAGGGAGACAGTTCAGACCACACAAGCAGCATGTGCAAAGACTAAGCCTCAGAAAGATGTTTGGCAAAAACATGTCACAGTGTGACTGTGCTCCAATGAGTGTCTAGAACTGTCTATTCAAGCATGTGTAACTCATATTATAGATTGAATCATCTTCCTATGACAAGGCAAACCCACTGAAAACCCTTAAAGTGTGATATAGCAAAGTCAAATTTGTTTTGAAGAATGATCCTTTGAGTTGTGATACAAAGAAGAGGAATGGGTTTCAGATAGACTTGTAGGGAGCTGGGGCCCAGAACAGTAAAAAGAGTAGACGAGGGGATATTTATAAAAGAAAATCAATAATGACAGATTAGAGGAGGTCATAAGGAGAAAATAATGAGGTTACAAAAAATTAAGGCTATGTCAAAAGATGTCACACATTGAAATAGGAGTCTTCAAAGAGAATTTGAATGGTCTGTCATGAGTATGAGTCTGGCTATGTCAGATCTGAGATAAAATTGAGGTATTTAATAGAAATGTAAATTATAGTAATGAATAAGTCAGTCTAGACTCTGAAATCCAAGGGAGAAGCAATACCACTGTCAAATATTGCCAAGAAGGCTTTTCAGGTGAGTGTGAATCACATGCAATCCTACTTCAAAGTGCAGAAACATCACAGTGCCACTACTGTGATTGGGTGTCCAGTTACATGCTTACACAGGAGTCTTCTCAGGCTTTGTAGAAATAAAGACAAATCTTCATATTAAGTTGATATTAAAAAGGCAAAAGAGAAAATACATTTATGGACCTTCAACAGTCATAGGCAACTGGGAAAAGACTTTTTTATATTAATGAGAAAATGTAAAGAATTTTCAAGTAGGAAATATATAGCTTATATGATATTTGACAGAGTTTTAGTCTCTGAAATGATGACAGTTGATAGAGTTTGCTGGTAAAGGCTGACAATAGACAGGAAGGAGGGCAGCTCTAGTTTTTCAATCCTACAGCCACTTCCAAATTGCCACACAGAGGCTTATATTAATTGTAAATGATTGGTCAATAGCTCAGGCTTGTTACTAGCTAACTCTTACACTTAAATTAACCCATTATTCTTATCTATGTCTAGCCACATGGCTTTGTACCTTTATTCAGTACAACATTCTCATCTTGCTTCTCTGCATTTGCTGACAGCTTCCTGACTCTGCCCTTTCTTTTCCCAGCATTCTCCAAGTCTGGCTCTCACACTCAATCTCTTCCTTCCCATCTGTCAGTCAAGCAGCTTTTTATTAGCCAGTGTGAGTAACACATAATCATAGTATACAAAAAGATTGTTCCACAGAATTTCCTCCTTTTTTGTCTAAATAAAAAAGGAAGGTTATAACTTTGACGTAGTAAAATTATATACAATAAAAAAGTTACTAAGTAAAAATTACTTATCTAGTCTATTTGTATTTGACAAAATTAGAGAAAATATTTTATTATCTATCATATCTTTGTGAGTACAAAGTTTTGTACCTAATTTACCTTTTATTATAACTAAGGAAAACTATAACTATCTAGTCTTCAATTCCACCAAAGACCCCAGAAAGGTGAAATGTTACCTAATGACAGGGGCATCTCACTGCCTGGACAGTCAACCAAAGTTCCTCTGTAATGTTTAGGGCATCTAACTCTGGCCTACAGCCTAGCATATCTGACAGACTTTCCTGTAAAGCAGGGAATTCTGAAGTACTGTCCTACCTTGTCTTGGCAAAGTTTGACAGTCACCTTTCTTGTGTCTTGCTGGTCCAATTTGGACTATATAATGTCAGCAATTGAGGCATGGGTAGTTTCTTTCCCTAATAACTCTCTTATGCCTCAGACAAAGCAAGTTCCATATGGAGGGTTTGTTTTGTTTTGTTTTGGTTTGGTTTTTTTTGATGCCCATCATCTTCTCTGAAATAGATCGGTGCTTTCAGGACCAGATGTGTCTCACTGTCATGAAAAGCTTTAGGTTATAAAACGTATTAAATGTCTGTATGTCTTTAAAGTTTTTGAAGACCATATCTCTAAAGCTTTAGGTTATTAAACTTATTAAATGCTATATTAAGTAGGTCTTTAAAGTGTTTGAAGACCATATCGCTATCTAAATATATTTGTGTATGACCTTGAAAATATACCTAATATGCCTATAAGTTTGACCATTATAGATGACTATCAATCTGTATTTCTTAATTATACATTACACTTTTAAATGAGCTGCATAAACACAATAATTTAAACAAGAGTAGAGATATACATATGGTTTAACAAAACTAACTTTAAATTTGTATCAATCAACTGAATTCCATACTAATGTAAAATGTTTAAGAGTAATAGTTATTTTTGAATTAAAGCAGATTTAATAATCTACCCTTTTATCCTATCATTTCCCTATCCCTCCCTCCTGTTCTTTTTAGAATGAGATCCCTGAATTTAATCTCCTTTGTTTAGCTTTTTTCCTGACCATTACCAATGCAACCTATAACCAATTCCCCTTAAATGATAATAAATATCCACAACCCATGTTTTGGGAATGTAGGCATAGTTTTCTAGACCACTTCCTGTTGATTGGGGGTGCTGGTAATCTTCGAGGGAACCTTGAGAAAATCAGTATAATTGTTAAGTCTTGGTTGTATTATTCTGTGAGGTTCAATCATCTCAGTCAGCAGCCTGGAAGCTGTTCTGGATGCTCAATCACCTGGGCCATTGTTTTCACTAGTGTCTAATCCCCTTGTTCTGAAAATATGTAAACTTTTAAAGATAACATACATATCTGCATTAGTACAAGTATAGGTTGTGCATTGTATACAAGTCAGTTTGAAGATATTTTTTCTATGTGTTTGAGCAGGTAAAATATACATGACATGTCTTGTAGTTATTCTAGGTTTATTTCCTTATGTCTCTAGTCAGGATTTCAGGGCTCTTCCTCAGTTAAACCTGATTATCCATAACCCAGAGTGAATCCATAGCCTCTCATTTCCTGTGAACCTCTTCCCCAATGTAACACATCTTTTGACTTAAATTTTGGAGTCAAGATATTTTTTAAATATATAGGTTGGTTGAATCTCGCAGTTTTCATAACCCAGTGTCTCTTAGCAGCCAAAAATTCAAAGACAACACAATAACATACATTTTGCAGACTCTCTGTGTATTTCCTATCTTTTCATGGCTTATTGTATTTTTTATTACTCTATTCCCTTTTTAAGGATTTCTTTACATTTTTTTCTTGTCTCTCCCAAGTCTATGTATATTTTTAAACACACTGAAAACTGTTTAGAGGTAGTTTTGTTTTTTTTTTAATCTGAATCTGTCTTTACTGCATATCTCTCTATATTTTTTAACCACATGATTATTTAAACTGCTAAGCAGCATGGCTAGGATCAAAATGGTGGCTTTGATAGCTGACTCTGCCCTGCTTGGCTTCCTAAGAGCCTAGCTTCATGTCAGAGGTACAGAGAGTCACACATACCACCACAACTCTGGGAAGTGTTGGGTACACACAGCTACCAAGTAGAGTGCAGCTTGCTGAACACAAACTCCATTCAAGTGCTGTGGTTATTTGTTTTTTTTTTGGGGGGGGGCACAACCCAGCTCCCAAATAAATTCACACATGGAAGCTTATTCTTAATTATGAATGCCTGGCCTTAGCTTGCCTTAGTTTCTAGCCAGCTTTCCTTAACTTAAATTATCCTGACTACCTTTTGCCTCTGGTCTTTTCCTATTCTTTTACTTCTGTAAACCTTACTCTTACTCCACACCTTGCTGTGTAGCTGGATGGCTGACCTCTAGTGTCTTCCTCCCTCTCTGGCTATTCCTTTTCAATTTCCTCTTTTCAGATTTCTCCTTCTATTTATACTCTCTGCCTGCCAGCCCCACCTATCCTTTCTCATGCCTTGCTGTTGGCCAGCTCTTTATTAGACCATCAAGTGTTTTACATAGGCACAGCAACACAGCTTCACAGAGTTAAACAAATGCCACATGAACAAAAGTAACACATCTTAAAATAATATTCTACAACAAAGTGCTCCATAGCAGGACCTCCCAAAAGAGCCATCCCTGCTACTAGCAGGAGCCAGGAAGCCACATCTTAAAGGAGCCATGCCTCTGCTTGCTGCTAGCAAACATAGCCTACCGATGAAATGCAGTTACCAAGAAGACACGCTTGACATTTTTGTGTGTTTAGAATCCTTTTTAAAGCTTTTTCAGTCTTTATGTGGATGTATGTGACCCTGAATATTGGATGTCATATGTAGGCAGAGTTTTCCCATCCCAGCAGCTGCCTCCAAATTACTACACAGAGGCTTATATTAATTGTAAATGCTCAGTCAATAGCTCAGGCTTGTTACCAGCTAACTCTTACACTTAAATTAATCCATAATTCTTATCTGTGTCTAGCCATATGGCTTGGTACCTTTACTCAGTACAGCATTCTCATCATGCTTTCTGCATTTGCTGATGACTCTCTGACTGTGCCCTTCCTCTTCCCATCATTATCCTAGTCTGGCTCTCACCCTCAATCTTTTCCTGTCCAGCTATTAACCAAGCAGCTTTTTATTAGCCAATGAAAATAATACATATTCCTAGTGTACAAAAAGATTTTTTTCCACAGCACAGCTCCACATTTGTAAATAGGGCTAAAAGAACAGACTGGTGGTACCCAGAGGTGGAGAGCTGGAAGACAGTGCTAATTCCAATCTCATATTTCCCATGCTCACTATATGACACAGTAGATATCATTCTGAGAGTTTCTGGGTAGTGTAGAAAGACCAAAGGTTTTATATTGGTGAATATTTAAAAATTATTGTATAAAGTAGATAAATGAATTGACTAAATTGACACATAAGAAACATAAGACTCAGCAAAAAGTCAGTTATTGTCACCGATCATTTCTGATTATGTTTCTCGATATTCAGGGTGTTTGTGACTTTCATTTTGAATAAGTGGTTTTGAGTCTTTTTCTGTGCAGTGTAGCATCTCTAAATATAAGTAAGAAACAATGGCCCAGTTATCCACCAGACATCTGCTGTACCACAGATTCTGAAAAAAGCAATGAGCAACTCCCCAGGAAGGTGAATCAAAATTTAGAAATAGTTAAGTAAGGTGTTTGTGTGTGTGTATGTGTCTGTGTGTGTGTAGATATGTCAGTAGAAATGGAAATGTCATCATAATTCTGATTTGCCTTCCTGGGGAGGGTGAACTTTCTCCCAAGCATAGAATACACAAGGGATGAAATTCAATGAAAATTTAGGAATTTCTCTATAGATCCACACAGGTAATTTCCATATTTATTAACATTTCAGTCATACAAAATAATCTTCTCATACATAAATAAATAAATAAGCCATAGAGGTTGTTATTTAAGATGCTTAGATGTATTCAATATTAAAGTATCAGTATTGGGCCAAAAAGATGGCCCAACAGGCAAAGGTGCTTGTCCTCAAACCTCATGATCTCAGTTTGATTTGTGGAAGCCTACATGGTGCAAAGTGAGAACTGACTCCAACAAGTTGTCCTTTGACTTTCACATGCATGCTATAGTAAACACATACACACACATACACACACACACACACACTACACACACACACACATACACACACACACACTACACACACACACACACACACACACACACACACACACACACACGACCACACACACAACCATTACTTTACTTTACCTAGAATGTGTTAAAAGCTTTATTATTTCAGAAAATTGATTCATTGAAATTGGTTTAGCATTCCATGTGGCATCTTACTTTTCTTCTCTCCCATTTTCTTGGTGCCTAAAAGCTATAGATGCATTTCTATCTCCCTGCACAAAAATAATAAAAAAGAAAGGAACACAGCTAGAAAATGCTCAGCATACATTTTATTGTTATTTATATTTGTCTAGAGAGGGCTTCCTACTGCTTTAATCACTACCACAGATCATTATTTTAAACAAGATGCCTATTTATTTAAATATGTACGCTCATGTCACAGAATTTGAGTGTGAAGTCATTTAATCAGTGCTTTACTGCAATTCTGTAATGTGTCTTAAATAGGTAGAAGAGCATGTGCTGTTGTGATGGCTATCACTGAGAACCTAAGAGAACACACTGAGAAAAGGAATTATGATTTTAAGAAGTGTCTGTCTCCGTGGTCATTAATTATCTTTTGACAGCTTCTGAAGAGTATACAACAGAAACATGGTGTAGGCTTTTGGTATATGACATTACAAATCAGCCCTAATAAGTTTAGAGCCCAATCTATAATTTTTATGCATAGAAATTTAAACAAAAGATGCTATCAATTGAAGTTTTAAGAAGCCTGCCTCTGAGTTTACATGTTAAGAAATTGTGAATGTCTTGGAAACATTTTCTTAGAAATCTTTGGATAAGTTTTATTTTGCTAGTGTGTTAATGATGGCTTTGATAAAATGAATTAAGGAAAAAAAACCATATAATTTACTGATGTGTATCTGTGTCTGAGGCATTCCTGACTGATTCCACATGCACTGGCAATATGAACTAGGTAATTTGTTTGACTCTGTTGGGGCAAGATTTGCAATAAGATATGCAAAATTCAAATAAGCTTGTCTATAAGAAGTCTCTGCAGTATTTTCAGTTTATATAAAGAGGCTTAAGATGATGCCTGAGGTATCATTTTTTCTCCCTCAAGGCAAACTGAAATGCCACAAATCAAATTGTTTTCACACTATTAATGTATTCTTCTCTCTTTCAATTTTTCAGAGAGCTGACATCGGGATTTCTGCTTTAACTATTACTCCAGACAGAGAGAATGTTGTGGATTTTACAACACGTTACATGGACTACTCAGTGGGGGTCCTACTTCGAAGGGCAGAAAAGACAGTGGATATGTTTGCCTGTCTTGCACCATTTGATCTGTCTCTGTGGGCCTGCATTGCTGGCACAGTCCTTCTTGTGGGACTACTGGTCTACCTCTTGAACTGGCTTAATCCTCCACGATTGCAAATGGGATCAATGACATCTACTACACTCTACAACTCTATGTGGTTTGTGTATGGATCCTTTGTTCAGCAAGGTAAGGAGAAAGAGTGCATTTTACTAATATGAAGGTAGGGAAATGATGATTCAAGTATTCAGTAAAATGATTTTGTATATAGCATCAATAAGAGCTCTTACGGATCCTCACAGCAGTGCTCAGAAGATAACATTTCCTACTGTCTTTTAGTGGATCTCAGGCATAGCAGGCTTCCAACAATAATGGCTGTTTATCTTTTGATGTAAATTCAGTTTCATCAGCAAAGGCAAGGCTGAATGTCAGTGGTAAGATTCACAGGGTACTTCAAGGTCAGTTTTTCCTCTCAAACTCTGACTTCCTGAGAAATAGCTTTCCTGGCATGAAACTACTTACTACAAGAGAAAATACTGTTCAATTATTTACATGTATAACAGAGTTAGGAAGTGTTCTTTGTTCAAATGTATTTTCTTTTCTCCAAATATTCATTAGCAGTACAAAGAAATTGCTTAATATAAGCCCATGATAGGAAATTTTATGATTAATGGTTCCTTTTAATATATAATCTTTGGCCGGGCGGTGGTGGTGCACGCCTTTAATCCCAGCACTCGGGAGGCAGAGCCAGGCGGATCTCTGTGAGTTCGAGGCCAGCCTGGGCTACCAAGTGAGTCCCAGGAAAGGCGCAAAGCTACACAGAGAAACCCTGTCTTGAAAAAACCAAATATATTATCTATACCCAGTCTACTCTCTTCTTTACATATCCCTAATTAACTATATGATTCCCCTGTTTCAGAACAGTATATCTTTTGCATGATCTATCTGAGTCTACTGCTAATGTAGAAAATTGAAGAACAAGGATTGACAATCAGGCAAATTCAACACAGGCAATGAACCCAAGAACGACATGTGAGAATTAACTCATAACTGAGTAGAAAGTGAGTATAGAGAGCAATAGAGAGTCAGGAGATTGGTGTTATTGTTTTAATGGAACCAGTGAAACTTGAGTAATAACATAGTAGTTGGTAGTGAAAAAGAAAAGGAGAAAAAAACTAACAAAATCTTTTCAGTGGTGGCTGGCAGTAACCACTAGAATGATTCAAAGGAAAAATCAGAAGTGTAGTGGCATACATACCTTGAATATTTAATCAACTGGATTTGGTTGGTTGTGTTAATTCTGTTGAAGAAGAAAAATTAATGTCAACCTTATTTTTGAAGCAAAGTCTTGCTTTGGTTATGTAGTATCTCAAGCCTCTGCTGACAACTTAGTCCAGAGATTGAAATAGCTTGTTCATCCCACTCACAAGTCAACTTCCATGTTTGATTTCAGCTGTTGGTTGTTAGAGGAGGCCTGTAGTCCTCAGGTTTCTCTTTTTAAGCCTCTCTACACTTCTGTCTGCCTGGTACATCTGGTTTTTCTCATAATATCATGGTTGGTTTTGCCAAAGAAAGAATCACACAAATTGGAAAATTCTGTGGTCTCTCTTGTTAAGTTCTTCCTTGAGGCAATTTCTTGAAAAGGCTTGACACGGGAATTTTTATGGGAATTAAAATTATGGAGTTTTAAAATAGATTAAACTGTACTAAAATAAATACTTGTTAAATAAAAACTAAATATGGCTTGGCTATGGATAGGTATTGGCAAGGCAGTGGATGAAATGGTAAGCTCTGGGTTAACCAAGAAACCAATACAAGGATCATTAAGAGTGAAATAAAGTATAAGAGTAGAAAGTTTGAGCAGGAGAAATTAGCAGAAGTCTTGATGAGATTACAAACAACAGTGGAAATATCAGAATGAGTAGCTTTGATGAATATTCATAAAATTGGACATCTGAAACTAATTTTTAAAAATTAAATAGTAGAGTAATAGTCACCAGTATGTATTTTCACATTTCTGAAGTTAAAAGTTGGTGAAAGACCCCAAAGCAGATCAATAAAGGTGAAATAAACCTTCCGTAACAACTTACAGATTCAATTGGAGAAGATGTAAGTGAGCTACATATCAAAGTTAGTTGTCAATCCTGAAGAAGAATGGCCAGCCGATGGCAGACATGAACAGCACTAAAAGAAAGAAGAGGTCGCATAGCTGTGTGGTTAACTTGTTTTATCACATCTCCTCCTTTGCCATTAGTGTTGTCTGTGCAGTTTCACCAACCGTGGAACATGCCAGTAATGCACACTCTGCACGAGCCACCCTTGTGCTTCTCAGTTGTCTGTTGAAATATTCACTAGACCACCCTCTGGAAAGGCAAGACATAACAGAAACTCCACCATGTCAAACACATTTGAATTCTTTTACATAAACCTTAAACCTCTTCTTTTCCAAAATAGGTCACCAACCACCTACAGATACAGAGAAATCTTAACCACACCCAGATTCTTCCTCTTTTTCTACCCCCTGTTCACCAATTTATCAATTTTTCCTCAAATATTTTAGAAGTGGAAGGGGTTTTTGTTGTTGTTATTGTTGTTGTTTTTCACATGGAGAGATTAGACCAACTTCATTTCTTCCCTGAAGTATCTGAGCCTCTTAATAGCTCTTCCTTTTTCTGACATTCCCATGAAATTAACTGATACACACACAGGTGTGTGTGTGTGTGTGTGTGTGTGTGTGTGTGTGTGTGTGTGTATGTGTGTGTGTGTGTGTGTGTGTGTGTGTATGAGTTAAGTATATATAAAAGCTGACCACAACATTTCCCTTCTTCGCGTGCTTCCTTAACTTCTCAGTAACCTCTGACTACAGATCTGAGCCCTTTATGGTCTGGCTAATATTCCAGCTCTGAGTGTCATCCAGGGATCAGTTCTTATCTACTGACACTGAAACATCACAGTAAATGGACAGTTACTCTAAACCTTTTGCTGAGGTGAGCCTGGCTGCTGCTTCTCTGCTTTTGTTGCTATTTTTGCAAATCCTGAAGTACTTCTGATGTTATCCTGTCCAGTATTCACTCACATCCTCTGCTCGGACTTGGCAAGCTCCAGCTCACCCTTCAAGTCTTAGCTTGGTGTCCTCACCTTCAAGAAACTTTTTCAGGCTAAGGCACCATCTCATATGCTTTTTAAGACAGACGTATTTAAGTATTTACGAGTATATGCAAAGCAAATACCTTTCTTTCCTCTTCTATTTATCATGACCCAGGTGTTTCTTCTGCTTTTAGATAAAATTTATTATAAAAATTGCAAAGGAATAAAAATAACATACACCAAAACTAACCAGATTCAAAGTATATACAACTAAATGAACTTATGTACAGTTAAAAATTGCATTTCAAAATAGAGTATTATTTGAAGTGCAGAGTAATACTCTATTTACTTCCTTAGTCCCTTTGCCTACAATTGAGTGTCTTTTCCATATGAAGTGGTTAATAAATATACACTGAAAAGTCAATAGATGAACATAAGCTGAATATTTTCATGATGAATCACGGAGTTACCAGCAATTCTGTACATATAAGTTTGCAATCTGAAAACAAATTCACTGAAATTGTCCCCAGTGACCCCAAATCATCAAACCAAAGAAGTTATGTGTACTGTGTGTGATGTACCCATCACTGAGTTGTTTATTTTGTAAACAAATGAACAAAAGAAAACAAAACACCTAGATAAGATCTCCTGTGTTGTAGAGTTAATTTTGAGAATATTTACAAGTATGCATTAGTTTTCTGAATTCTTTCTTCAAGTGACAAAAATTCAAGTTAAGTTTTGGAGCAAAAGCAAACAAAAAGAAAAGAGCTACCTGAATGGTCATCATGATTTTCTAGTTCTGTAACAATGCAGGGGATATCAACAGTTACACATACCTTAAGCATGTCTCTATCACAACTTCTTTGTTAAATGTTCCCCACAGCCTGTAGGTTGGCTGTAAATTTACATGAATTTATAATGAAGGATAATGCTGAACTGTATGTATTTAACCAACTTGCCTTTGAGAAGCTGCTGTCTGTTCACTGGCTAACAATGTAAAGGCGAAGCCATTAAAAGGTACTGAGGGCATTGTTCTGCTCTGATTAAAAGTAAATTAAAGGTCCATAAACTCTATGAAAAGAGAATCAATGAACAGCACCATCCATGAATAAGCAATGGATTTGGAGTTACTGATAATTTCTGATGAAAATACAGTCTCTTTAGAGGAAGCACAGCTGTTATTTCAAAATTAAATATTTATTGAGACACTATTCTAGATTGAAAAGGGGTGAGCAGGCATTTTATGTTTTAGTGTTCTGAAAAGGAGTTCATGAAGAGCTACAAGCAGAAAAATGTTAAATATATCTGAGTTGTTTACTATTCCTTATTTTTTAAAAAATCAGTGATTTCACAACATTCTGGGAAAAAAAACAGCTTTGGGAATTCAACTGTGTAAAAGCAATATGGTCCATTACAGAGATAAACTCAGTACATCTGTGTGGCTAGAACATTAGAGCTTGTGAATTAGGTTGTTAAATGCAAGAATGAGAGACCAATTTAATACATTTTGTTGTCATTTTATCATCCCTTATCACCACATGTACATATCTGTCCTTGAATTCAGCATATTATAAACATTGCAGTCTGAGTTTCAAAGGTCCTCTAACATGTTCATTGGCAGTGACTCTAATGCCACCAAAGCTCAATTGACTGGCTCACAAATCTAGTTCCATGTAACTTGTTTGCTGTTTATAAACAAAATAAAAAGGGGAATCTTGATTTGTTATTCTATGCGTTTATCTGATTTTAAGAACCGTCAGTGCTTATAGCCATGCATAAATCTATCAGCTAGCATCCTTTACATAGTAACAGTGTCCCAGGAAGAGTAGGACCAGAAAGAATAACAAGGAACATGTTTAATATGTTTTTGCCATGCCTAACCTAGACATTTGAATATGGTGATAAGAAAAAAAAAACTAGTATTTGTTTTTATTTATTCTTTGAGAATTTCATACAATATATATTTATCATATTCCTTCTCATTCTACAACTCCTCCCAGATACACTACCCTGCATACACACAACTACATATTCTTTCTCATTTTTTTAAAAGACACTGGAGTCCAATTTTTGTTGGCCAGTTACTCCTGAGCATGGGTCCTGTCCTGGAGTGTGGTTGATATTTCCATTGTCATTTGGATGAAGAACACTGACTTTTCTCATCTCACCAGCTATTATTTGTAAAGAGCTTTTCAGCTAGAGGTGGAATGCTGTGACCACTTCCTCCTCTGTTCTAGAATTCCCTCTGCTTCTGCTTGTCAGAGTCTCTGTGAGTTCATACCTGTGTCTCCCTATTGTACCTGGGAAATGCTGTTTCCTTAAAATCATCCACTGCCCCTGGCTCTTCAAATCTTTCCAGCCCCTCTTCCCCATAGAACCCTGAGCCTTTAAGGCAGTGGTTCGCAACCTATAAATTGTGACTCCTTTGGGGGTTGAATGACCCTTTCATAGGGGTTGTGTTAGACCATCCTGCATATGAGACATTTGCATTACAATTCAAAAATAACAGTAGCAAAATTACATTTATGAAGTAGCAACAAAAATCATTTTATGGTTGGGGTTCACCACAACATGAAGAACTATATTAAAGAGTCTCAGCATTGGGAAGGTTGAGAACAACTGGTTTAAGTGAAGGAATGATAGAGACATCCTATCCGTGGCTGAGAACTTCAAAAATCCCTCTCACTCTCTGCATATTGAAGGACATATAGTATTTGTGTGTTCTATGCCATGTCAATGTTTCTTAATAAGTTGGTACCCAGAAAAAGCATTTCCAATTATAGGATCAAATAAAGTTATTGAAAACAGAAAAGAAGGAAAACTCTTTTGTTAATTTTAGGGATCAAACAGGTCTACAAATGCGAGCACTGAATAGAAAAAGGGCCTGTAGGAAAGCTAAAAATAACTCCATGCTTCCGCATAAGAGTTACCATGAGTGGCAACCCACTGGCTTTTAAATCTTGGTATAATTTTTGAAGGCAATAAAGTTCTTCCCACTGCCAGATTAGTTTTATTGTTACAGAGAATCACAGCTATATCAATTCCACGGAAGTGTCAATCTTCTCTACTGAGTCAGGAAACACAAGAGATGAGTAAGCCTCCATGCCTTTAAGACTTCAGATAGAATAACTCAGAAGACCACTATTGTAATAACGGAGAGCTCAAACATGAAATCCCAAAGGACTGGGGTCTTAGAACGCAATAGTTAAGTCACCCTTTTGTGGTTGTATCTGATATTTCACATTTAATTTGAATATAACAGAAATGATATCGGCTAACTCAGTTGTTTACTGATGGTAATAAGCACAGGGCAGTAATTCCCAATGACAGTTAGCTGGGCTATAAAGACAGATTTCTCCACATATTCTATTCATACAGGGAGTAACTCAAAGGGTTGTCTATAATTTTATTTATGTTCAAACAACCTCTCTGTTGTTGCTAATTATGATGGACAGTCCTTCACCAAGAGAGTGGGTGTCAAGCACTCTGAGAGCTGCCATAGCCACTCCAGAATCTCCCCATGAGGCTTTAGAACATGACAGTGTGCTCACGGTCATTCTGGTAACAGCAGAATTTTCTGCCACTAAAGCAAATTCATAAGTCTTTGTACTAAAAAGAGAGTTCAGATAATAAGGATGGTAACTACAGAATTGCAAGGGTGAAATGTGAAGGCGCTAGTTTAGTTCCCCAGGGGCCTTAATGAGCTAAGCAATGAATCCATGAACCACAAGTATGCAACATGCTCTTGAACATAGTTTCTCTTCCTGCCAACCCTGCTGATTAAGCCAGAAAACCCTTCCCATGCTGAACTGGCTATTTAATGGGTAAAAGTAATAAAAAAATATAAAGCACAAATCACCCTCTCTATAGAGAGTATGAATGGATATAAACAATTTTCTTGACTCTTACAAACTCCACATGAAGATATTCCATATTGAAAAGTACTATTATCATTGAACAAGACAAAGAAGTAGCTTCTCATGAAAACATTTAACGAATTGAAAGGTGATTTTTAACAAATATATCTTTAAGTCTAAATTTAATGAAGGAAAGTGTCGTTGTCATAGGTCATTTAAAATAGCTTTCCCTAGCATATAAATTGTCCATGGATTTTAGAGATGCATATGACAATAAGTCTTCACCACAGCTTAGGAAAGAAGTATAAAAATGTATATTGCTGAAATGATTTATTCTAGAATTGGTTTAATATTGGTTAATGGTAAATAATTGGGCTCGAGGGACTACAGATCATGGTAAAAAAAAAGAGCAGCTTAGAATATAAATTTGGAAATTCAGTTTTAGATTGATATCCATAAAAGCTGTATCCATTTCCCCCTCTCATCAATGAATACATAGTTAGATGTATAATACTGATGACTGTGGTCCTTAAAGTATTAGACCTTCTTCAGGAAGCATCTTGAATTTTCTTGACTCTTACAAACTCCACATGAAGATATTCCATATTGAAAAGTACTATTATCATTGAACAAGACAAAGAAGTAGCTTCTCATGAAAACATTTAACGAATTGAAAGGTGATTTTTAACAAATATATCTTTAAGTCTAAATTTAATGAAGGAAAGTGTCGTTGTCATAGGTCATTTAAAATAGCTTTCCCTAGCATATAAATTGTCCATGGATTTTAGAGATGCATATGACAATAAGTCTTCACCACAGCTTAGGAAAGAAGTATAAAAATGTATATTGCTGAAATGATTTATTCTAGAATTGGTTTAATATTGGTTAATGGTAAATAATTGGGCTCGAGGGACTACAGATCATGGTTAAAAAAAAAAAGAGCAGCTTAGAATATAAATTTGGAAATTCAGTTTTAGATTGATATCCATAAAAGCTGTATCCATTTCCCCCTCTCATCAATGAATACATAGTTAGATGTATAATACTGATGACTGTGGTCCTTAAAGTATTAGACCTTCTTCAGGAAGCATCTACTTAGGCCATGATCTTCAAAATCCAATCAAACATTTAAAAACCTAAGACTGGACGTTTAGCATATTTCATCGTTGTATCCTTACAATGAAATTGTAATGTACCAAATACAATAGGATGGACTCTGACTGACAGCTTAAAAATTGGAAAGGTAATAATGACCTGGAGACATTTTTGTTGTTGTCTAAGATTTATTTATTTATTTTTATTTTATATGTGTGGCGATTTTTGCCTGAATGTATGTACATGCACCAGGTGTATGTATGACGCTTGTAGAGGCCAGAAGGGGATGTCAGGACCTCTGGAACTGAAGTTACAAAAGGTTGTGAGCTACCATGTGGGAACCTAGGGCCTCTAGAAGAGCAGAAAGTGCTCTTAACTGCTAAGACAGTTCTCCAGCCCTGTGAAACGTTTTATCTAAAACTCTTGAATGTGATATAAACACACACACACACACACACACACACTACAAGGCATTAAAATTCCAATGTATAACAGGCAGTACAAATTCACCAAATTCACATTATATACCTTGTCATATATATCATCACATATATCACTGTCTGACATTTGTAAATTTGTAAATTACATGCCTCTCTCTCTCTCTCTCTCTCTCTCTCTCTCTCTCTCTCTCTCTCTCTCTCTCTCTCTCTCTCTTTCTGTGTGTGTGTGTGTGTGTGTGTGTGTGCACGCGCGTGTATGCGTGTGTGTGTCTCTCTCTTTCTTTCTCTCTTTGAGAGCTAATGGTCAAAGAGAGCCTTATACTTGCTAAGCAAGCATTCTACTACTGAGATAAATCCCCAACTTTTATTAACCATTTCCTTAATGGCAATTTGTGTATATCTTGTGTCTGTGTTCTCGTGTCTGTCAAAATTTAACAGGAGACTAAGTATGACTGCTATTTCTTCTCTATAGACACATGAAATTGCTCCTTGATTTGTGGCCATGTCCCAAATTTATAGATTCTCTCACTGTTTACATCTCTTAGCCTCCAAGTTAATCTGTTTGGGACGGGCATACAGCCTGTTGTATCTACTTCAGCTTTTTTTCTAACCATTAACATTTATATCCATTATCCAAGTTCAACTTCTGCATGTCCTGAAAGCATTTCTTCTGCCTTTCCTAATTTAAATTCTTCCTTCTTCAGGAAGCATCTACTTAGATATTCAATATGAATTACTTATCCAGTCACAAAAGTAAATAGAACAACCTATTTGTCTTCATGGATCTCAGAATGTACAATGAAACAAGCTAATAAGCACACAGCGCCACCATGGCACCATAGCCATTATGCATGGGAGAGTGTGAGGTGCTATTGAAATAATAGGACTTTTCCTTGTCATTAAATAATCTGTACACATGAAGAGTTGTTGATGATATTCTACTGGAACTTGAATCATTTCAAGAATCCCTATAGTATCGTCTTTCTTTTAAAGCACAAAGTGATTTTACTGTATCAGCCAGGATTCTCTGCAAGCAGCGCAGCTCTGTTCTATTATTTTATTGTTCAAAGAGTTAAGGCCATTTAGTCCTTAGACTTCTGCCTTACATCACCACCCGAGGAGTGTTATGCTCCAGAAATGCATTGCCTGGAGTGTGTCACTGCTTAATAAATCTCTCCATCTTGTTTATCTTTCTCTTGACATATATCTAGCAGCAGGAACCATTATCCAGTGCCGATGTTAAGTTCTATTGACATTTGCTCTTAATTAACGACACCATTGCCCCAAAGTTCTGATAACAAATTTAAGACTCTATGTCTTGCACAGAATGAATATTAAAAATTTTAATACTTGCATTAACATACATAGTTTAAAATAAGTGAAATGTCTTTGCTACATTTCTAGAAGACTGGTTTATTCCACCGCATAAACATCAAATAATTCATATTTTCTATCACTTTCATATATTAATTAGGCATCTTGTGATTATATGTAACAAGCAATGTGCATGTTAAATAGATACTAAAGAGCTCAAATGCTTCAGAAAAAAAAAACATGGTTCAGAGTGAGGGTACTTGAAATCTTATGTTATATGGTTTCCACTTCCATTGAATCCTTTTTGAAAATCTGATATTGAGCAAAATGCTGAAGCATAGGCAGAGAGACACTAAGTAGATATATAGAGCACTCATAGTCAGACATAGATACAAAGGAGCCACACAAAGAAGCCAGAACAGTCTGGGGACGATGAGACCAGGGAGGTTCATGTATGGATGTTGTTGGTCTTAGTAGACTTTGGGTTTCATCCTGGGAAAAACAATGAGTCACAGAAGTGTTTTTAAGACAAAGCACACAAACTTTTCTGTTTCTACTGCATTCAAATCCTCCAGCACATGGGAAAATTTAACACTTGTTTGAAATGTAAACTTAAATATAAACAAGTTATGCTTATATTTTATATATATATATTTTTTTTTCTGTTAAAGGAGATTTGTGTTGGTCATAACGTACACTTATATAAATTATACTTTTAAAACTTCTAGCTCAAGATCCACTGATACTCTTTTCCACTGTAAGGGCCAGGCAACTGTTACCTATGTCTGACAATTTATGAACAGCCAGTTGAAAGCTGCCTATTGCCAGGGGGCCCCTTAAGCAGACCATTATCCACAGTGGGACACCTTGCACAGTCTTGATTCAGGGGAGGGGCTTGGACCTGCCTCAACTGAATGTACCAGGCTTTGCTGACTCCCCGTGGGAGGAGGGAATGGGGAGTGGGTTGGATGAAGGAGGCTAGGGGGCTGCTGGGGAGGAGGGAAGAAAGGGGATCTGTGGTTGGTATGTAAAATGAATAAAATTTTCTTAACAAAGAAAAAAAGAAAGCTGCCTATTACTTCAACTTTTATTTTTAATAATCACATGTTAATAAGATTTATTGTGGGCCAGGCTGTGGTGGCACATGCCTTTAATCCCAGCACTCGGGAGACAGAATTAGGCGGGTCTCTGTGAGTTCGAGCTCAGCCTGGTCTACAGAGCGAGATCCAGGACAGGCACCAAAGCTACACAGAGAAACCCTGTCTCAGAAAAACAAACAAACAAACAAAAAGATTCATGTGATAATTCCATCTATGAACACAGTGTACATTGATCATGTCCATCTATACCCTTCTTTCAGCCCCACCCCCACAGGCGTCCTTTCCAGTCCATAGCAGTTACTTCAATTTTCCAGACAACCCTCTCTTTTTATTTTACTTAAGATTTATTTTGTTCTTTAAGTATCCTAACTAGAAAGAACATGGAAAATTCTTCACTATTACTTCATTAACTTTATGAATCCGAATGTCATGATTGTAGTTGTTTTGAATCTAAATAATACTCGATTAATTTATACTCAATTAACAAACCAAATTTCTACTACCCATTCATATGGATATCGAAGACTAGGCTGGTTCCATGACTTGACTATTGAGAACAGTACCAGGCAAAGCATGAATAAGTGGGTTCATTTCCTTTTTATATGTTAAGAGTAGGACAGCTGGAGCATCTGCTTTCAGGCTTTGTCAGAACCCCTCACCCTGTTTTTAGTCATGGGTACTCTAACAAACTTCCTAGTTAACAGGAAAGGACTCCTTTCTCTCTGTATCTTCAATAGTGCTTGCTCCTTTTCTTTTTGTAATATCCATTTTAACTGGAATGAGATGGTATTTCATTGTAGTTTTAATCTGCGTTTCATTGGTGGCTAATAACACTGGACATTTTCCATGTGTATTTTGGGTCACTTAATATTTATTTTCTCAGAAGTATCTATTGAAAGGAAAAGTACCTTTAAATTGGATTTTTAATGTTTATTTTGTTGAGTTTTCTTATTTTAACTTCGGGCCATATGAATACCCAACAAATATTTTCTCTCAGTCTGTAAGTTCTCTCATCTTTATATTGGTTGCTTCAGATACATGGTTTATTTATGAGTTCTTTATTCAATATTACTGAATATTCAGCTTTACTGGTCTCTGCATCTGTTTATACAGTAATACAATGCTGTTTTCATGAACATGGCTCTGTAACACATCTTGATATTAATACCTATGTCAACACTAATGTTAAGATTTGAGTTGTGTGACAGAAATATCTTGAGGGAAGAACATTTATTTTGACTGTAGTTTCAGAACTGAAGGTCCATTATGGTGCAGAAGACTTGGCATACTAAACTAGGTACCCTCCCCCTTTCATCTCCAGGAAGCAGGGAAAAACAAAAGGATAAGACAAGACACTTTCCAAGGACATACCCTTAGTGATATACCTCGTCCAACCAGGCCCTAATCTACAGCTACCACTATCAGCAATACTATCAAGGGATTGAAACATTAATCATTAGGCCCTTAGGTTTAATTATTTCTATAACTAGTTTTACTCACACACAGAGAAAAATGATTTATCAATGTCCTACGCATTTCTCAGTCCAATCAAGTCAACAATCAAAGAGGTCATCTTTTTTCTTTGAAAGTCATTCTGCTTGGCCCTAGGTGCCAGCAGTAAGCACTCTTAAGCACAGAGTCATCTCTCTAGTATCATGTTTATATTTTTCCTTCCCCCCATTCTTCTTGTTCCTTTTACTTTGCATGAGTCTTCCTGGAGCATTGTCTTTGCTCAGATTTGCTTTCTTCACCAATATTTAGGGGGAATGCTCACTGCAGCAACAAATCCAATGATTTGACAGTTAACCTGTAGTGAAAAACACTTACTTTCTTCATTTATGTCCCCTAGTGAGGTTTGAAGTCAGTAGCATTAGGGAGAAGATTGAGATAAAAATATAACTTGTATTATTTTAGAGCTGAAAGCACTAATAACTAAGTAGCGAAATGAGGAAATAAAAAGAAAAGGGAGAGGGAGAGAGAGACAGAGACAGAGAGACACACAGAGAGAGAGACAGAGAGAGAGTATAAATAAAAGGAAAGTCAGATGATCAGAGGTATGAGAAATAATAAAGTGTTGTCATCAGGAACAGAGGAGGAGAGGGCAATTTAGCTATAAGCAAAAACAAAAACAAAATATCCTAACCAATTAAAGTATAAAGTATATTTTAAAAATGCAAGGATTGAGGCTTTACTAGTAGTAGGATCATTAAATCACATGCATGACAGCTTGGTTTCAATCCCAGTACCAAAAACGTTAAGATAAAGAGGAACAGTGGCTCACTGGGTAAAAGCGCTTTCTATGTAAGTATGAAGATGTGAGTTCACATCCCAAGAAGCCATATTTAAAAAGTCAGATGCATAGCATCAGCATCTGTAATCATCACATCTCTATGGGGAGATGGGAGAAGGAGACAGGAGATGCCTCAGAAGCTTATAGGCTAGCCAACATGGTCTATGCAGCAGAAAGGCAGCCAAGAGACCCTGTCTTACATACAGTAGACGACAATGACTGGCACCTAAGATTGCCCTCTAACGTCAGTGTGTGCACCTCAATATACAGACACCCTCATTCACACACACAAATGCACATGTGCAACACACACACACACACACACACAAACACACACACACACACACACACACACACACACACACATGCATGTAGCTAGAGTTTTTCTGGTCCTGCCTGGCCCACAGTCAGGACAAATCTCTCTCACCCGCCAGTCCCGCAGCGGCTCAGATCCAATCAAGTAAACACACAGAGACTTATATTGCTTATAAACTGTATGGCCGCAGCAGGCTTCTTGTTATCTAGTTCTTATATCTTAAATTAACCCATTTCTATTTATCTATAAGTTGCCACGTGGCTCGTGGCTTACTGGTACCTTACATCTTCCTTGTCATGGCAGTGGCTGGCAGTGTCTCTCTCTCTCTCTGCCTTCCTGTTCTCTCACATGCACGCATATGCACACACAAAACCAAACAAAAAATAATAATAAAAATTATGCTTAGCAATGAGTGAATTTGAGACAATGTACTTATCATATTAGAATTGAAGAGACCTACTTTTTCTGGGTGAACTCCAGCAGTTCAGGCAGTAGTGGTGTATCAGAGTATATGAGGTGTACCCTGTACGGCTCCTCTGAAAATGGGAGTGGTGGACACTTGTCAGGCAACTTGAATTTCCACAATAATTATTTATAATGTCTCTGTTACCTGAAAGGGTCTATTGCCTTAGCTCACTGCTTCTGTGCCAGAGAGAGGCCTGAATCACATATGAATGAATATTGAAATGGGTCCAGGTGCTCCAAAAGGAGATCTGGAGGGAAGAATCACAGCATACTCCTAGTCTTGTCAGTAGTATACACGTGGCGCTGGTGGTGATCAATTTGAAAGATCTGCATATAATCAGTGGCATCAAAATCTGTATTGTATCTGTCTGTTGCTACTGTGGTCATGCCCAACTAGAATTTGAATACTAGACTCCCACCCAGAAGTGCTCAGCTGGGACAGGGTGGTGGTTAGGGAAGGGGACCTTTGTCCTCTTGGTTCCTTGAGCTGTAGTACCTGCCAGGAGTTGTACAGAATAGAGTATGGCTGGAAGCTGGCAGCATTCTTCTCAGTTGAGAGTGTGCAGGACCTGTGGAGAGCAAAGGACAGCAAGCACCAAGCACAGCTGGAACTTGGAAGCGTTTCTCCAGCTCTTAGGCATGCACTCTGCAAGCAGGAGAAAGCCAGAGTCACTCTACTGAGTTATATTTGGCACACAAGGCAGGTAGCTGCTGAGCCCATACAGTAACATCTACAACTGTCCAAGTTCAGATCATAAGTCCCTTCTCCATAGGGCCCCTGACTATAGCACCAAGAAGGTTCAAATTTCTTACTTAGGCTATACACCCATAGGGATTGTAAAAGGCACCATGTAAGGATGTCTATACTGACAGAATATGCTGGGATCCTGTCATTCATGATGATAACTGCAGATAGGAGACCTTCTGTGGGGATGGGGTAGAAAGTGCTGGGCTGTTGTTTCTCCAGACATTTTGCTCTCCCAGATCAATGGATTTTCATGCAGTTTTGCTGCTGTTGAGTTCCAATGCTGTACAAAAGTCACTCACTTGAATGTGTATCTGTACAGCTGTTGCTTTGGTCATTTTGGAGAGAGCAGGTGAGTTTCTCATGTCCTACCTGGGGATTTTTTATAGTCACAGCACCTAAGGAAGACCATTCTCTTCTAAAAATGTTTGTCAGGACTAATAGAAGAGAGAAAGCAGAGAGAAGTGTAAAAGTATAGGCATTTTAATCTCTTTCCCAACATTCTAATTTCTTTTTGGAAACAATTAGTAGTCCACTCAAATTAAAACTATTCAATTGAAATATATTATTTCTATTAAGGCATGAACAGTAGGAAATCTATGTCAAAGCAATCTGCTAAGAATGCCTTTCTTTTAGGGTAGGCTCAAGTAAAGTGCTTTCATCCCCAAATCATGTGTATTAAACCTCTTCGAGAGAACCTCAGAGTAAAGAACTTAAGTGAAGAATTTTCTTCTTTTTGCTTATTTCAAATTTATACTCTACTTTATCCACACAGATCTCCCCATCAGCCAACATTCTTAATGGCACCAGAATCTTTTGCTCTTCTTGCAGAAAACAAATCAATAACCTCCTACCCCCAATTTTCCTTCTCAAGGCCAGGTCTTTCCATTAAAATTTTTTTTATTTTAAAATCTCTAGTCATTTGGTCACAGAAGGCCATCTGATGGATAAGATTAAACAGCCAGAGCTTTGGCTGAGGAAGGAATCTGTGAACTCAGCATTATCCCCCAGCAACCTTCCTTTGAAATGATGAGCACCTCATCCACTAGGGTGCACTTCATCTCAAAGCCAGGAAAAAATTAAGGTCAAATTGTCTGTTGCCCAGAAAATAGCGCAACTGGCCCTTCTGCAGTTGATGTAAATAATTGTAGAGATTGGTGATACTTCTGAAACACTGAATATTTTTCAAGAAGTCTTTAATATTCAATCCTTTGATTTCAGAAAAGGCTTTAGGTTAAAAAGTTAAAATTAAAATGCTCACCCTGATGTTCATTGATTTTTAATTTTTTTTCTTGTGAGTTAGTATTGACCCAAATGACATTATACAAATGCTGACTTAAATTGGGTTAAGCAAGTTGGAAATTACATTTGATGACCTGAATAATTCATTTAAAAGGATAAGCTTAAAAGCCTGCTTTTGTAGCACAAACACTTTCTTTTATAATAGTGTAAGATATTGAAGCTGGCCATATGCAACATCCAGGGTGGACACTTTTAAGTTGAAATGAGTAACTTTCATGTTGCTAAATTATATGCAACACATATCTAACTGATGAAGCAAAAGAGAGTAATTTGGCTAAGGAAAAATCATTCCATGCACTAAAAGGCAATTTAGCATGCATTTATACCAGAAAGGCTTAGAAAATGAATAGAAATTGCAGAGGTCAAACTTGTAAGCTGCCCATGCTCACTTGTTTCATTTTAAAACTTGACTGCAATGTAATTTAAACCCCGAGTCTCTACTATTTGAGACTATCATTGAATTGAGGTAGCATGTCAACCGAGAAAATTATAAATAATTACATCAGTTCTTATCCAAATTATACATGATATAGAAAATTCCATGTAACATATAAATACAGAGATTTGTTACAAATGAATAAACTAATATATTGCAGGTGATTTATTTGTGTGATATGTTTTTTTTTTCATTTCTTTTTTTGATGGTATAGTTTATATACTTTATAGCACTAATTTACCAAGTTGTAAATTACTGTGGCAGAAAAACAGCAAACGTGATTTTCCAAACCAAAGATCTACAAGTTCTATTCTTCATTTAACTTTTTTCAATCTAGCTAGTATATTAATAGGCACACCAAATTATCACTTTCATTTAAAATTGCAATTTTTCATATTTTCTATTGTTTAATGACAGTTCAGTATTTATCATACTTAAAACATGAAACAAAATGTTTATTAGATGTGCATTTTCTGAGGTAAATTATTCTTTATTCTACAAGTCTGCTGGCAGCATAGTTAAAAATACCTCAAATAAGGAAATCCAAAGGAACTGAGAATGGGAAGTCTGCTGGGACAAAGCTATCATCACCATTAAAGGTAGCTTTAAGTTTTGAACGTGAGCCTCTTAACACTGTAAATAAAATGAAACAAATCTCACAGGAAAAAAATTTAAAACATTATTGAATCTTTTCTTTCTTTGTTTTGCTTCTGTGTTTCAATACACTCCCTGTCAGAACAAAATGCTCCCTGCTTCATGAACAAATCTTTGACTGAATTTTTGTGCCTCTGTGTGTGTGTGTGTGTGTGTGTGTGTGTGTGTGTGTGTGTGTTAATGTATGCCTTATTCCTTTGAAACAGAATCTCTGACTGAACTTGGAGCTTGCTCTTTATCTAGGCAGGAAGCCAGCAAGTCCCAAAGGTCCTCCTGTGTCCACCCTTTTCCTCTTCCAGAATAGGGCATACAGTTCCATAGTTGTTCATCCCTGGCTTTTCACATAGATGCTGGGGTCCAAACTCAGACCCTCGTGTTCGTACAGCAAGATCTCTTAACCAGTGAGCTGTCCCTCCAGCCCTGGTTCGAAGACTTTTAAATCTGCAGTTTCTTTGTGATTTTTATATTGAGAAGCATCATCTGTCAAATTCCCTTTGAATATAAAATAATGTAGAGATTTACCTTAAAACAAATACCAGAGTTGCATACTTTTTAAATCATAAAAACTAATCACTATTCATCATTTCGTGTATTATTTATCCTGCCAAATTAATATACCATTTATGCTAATTTGAAGTAGGATTTAACAGCAAATCAGCTGTCAAGTTATGACTAGGTTCGACTTTATATTGATATCACTAAAAGTGTGAAATGCAATAGAATACATGTTTCTCTCGTTCATCTCAGCAACTATGAGAACATTTCATCTGAAAAGACGATGATCAGCTTGCTGAAAATGGTCAAGTCATTTATCTTGAATTTAAAAGTAAGCTCACTAGATAAAATCAGGAAGGTTCCCCAGATATTCTGAAACGGAAGCTGTTAAATCTGAAGATGCCAATGTCACACGTAACAAAGAGGTTTCATGACTCAATTTGACTAATTAAATTTGTGTTTCAAAACTGCTGTGCTATCGAAGCAGACCAGTTAAATCGGCTCTGACCTCAAGTGTGAGCTGTCACCAGCCACAGCACAGGAATGGGGTGGAGATCAAGGAGAGAACGGTTAGCTAGAGGCATGGCAGTGTGATCTTGAGCGGATGTCAGTAAAACCATTCATGGATACATATATAACAATATTCTCGGCACACATGATGCCTTTTCAAATAAGGCATCTGAATGAGTTTTGTTGTTGTTGTTGTTGTTGTTTTTAGCTATCCTTCTGTAGCATTATTTACCATGTATATAAGATGGCATATTACTTATGTATGCATATATAATTACTATGTCAAATTTCCCTATTATTATGTGTTTATGAAACTATTAAGAACAGTGATTGCATTTTTAGGTATGTACATGGTTATCTTACTAAGAAATTCTAGAGAAACACCTTCTGAGTTAATGGTAGGTATGCTTATTATTAAACTCGGCTCTTACAACCAAACATGTCAGTTTACTTCATATTTGTATATTTTCATAACTAAAATTATATAAATTTGAATAGTGTAACTCAATAACAATAAATAATTGGTATTTACATTGCTGTATTACAGTTTTTAGAAGACACTTAAACATTCAGAGAAATTGGATACAAAGTGTGACAACTCTGTATTCCTTAAAAACATCTGTGTCATGTATGGGAAAGTTTGAAATTTGTTATTAGTACCTTATAATGTAAGCCTTATGTTCATCGAACATAGACAAAAAAAGCAGACTGAAGTTTAGCTTAAACTGAATGCTGAAACTACAGGTATTCATGCATTAATAATGCAGGATGACACCACGTATGTCCACCAGTGTACTCGTCTGGTGCTTTTCTGTCTGCTTAGTGACTGCATCCAGATCTACTAATATTTAATTCTGCAGTCCTGGTCCAACAGTTAAGCACCATGCTGCTCAGACTGAGGCCTGGTGGGACTTCCGGTCGCACCAGCACGGGCTCAGCCATGCCACCCAATGTAGTCTCTATCTTTCTATTTATCAATAAAGATTCAAGAGTCAGGTATGGGGGTGAAAACCTGCCAGCTCAGAGAGGCCTAGAAGCAACCAGCTGACCTTCCTTTTTGCCCAGAGACCCAGCAAGAGAGCATCTCTCTAGCTGTCCCAAACCAAAAAGACCACAAAACTCCAAGTCCCTCCCTGTTCCTTCTTGTGTGTCTCTCGATCCGTCTTCCTGGTGCCTCTGTACTCTTTATGGCTAATTCCTGTCAACTAGTTGCTGGGTCCACCTCCTGATCCAAAGTTGATTTTATTAACACCATCTCGGGTTACACATTTCGAACAAATATCCTGCAACACTCTCAATCTTCTATTGCTGTCATAACTCTGGTAACAGAGGAAAGCTTTACCCTGGCTCCTAACTTTATACCGAAGTCTGTTGGATCCATGTCTTTGGGCCTGAAGCAAAGCAGAAATTCATGGTGGCAGGACCTTGTGGCAGAGGTGTTTACCCCACGAAGGCTGAAAAGTAGATAATGAGGTGAGGGAGGATGGAGTCTCCAAAAGCTCTTTAGAAAGAAGAGACAATGACAACAGAGGAACACATCAAGAATTTCCCAGGATCACTCATCCCCCTGCCTAAACTTTTGTTTCTATTTCACTGATAAGTGAAAAAAGTCATCATCATCAAATATTTCAAGCAATTGCTTCTTGAGCAACTGAAGAGCCTTGGGCTGAGAAGAATTTCGGAGGTTTTGTAACAATTGCATTAAATCATAAAAAAAAAAAAAACCTTCATTACCCACTGATTAACTTGCCTCCCATTGGTGTTCCCCAAATATTTTCTAAAGAATCTTAACAGAATTTTTATCCCCTAGTAGATTTAGAATGTTTTCACTATGAACAAACGGATATAAGAAAAAAGGAGGGGAGAGTTCTTCAGGGATGGGCAAGAACTTAGTTATGGGAAGACAGTTAATATGAGTACTTTCTCTCAGATAACATTTACACACGAAAGCTGCTCAGCACACTGGGTCCTGAGGGGCACCCAGGGTTCTCAAACATTACCAATGTCTCTCATGTATTGTCATATAATGTGTAGAAGAAATGTGTAATTCTGTAAAGTTTAGAAGAAACAGAAATGCATATTTTTTCATTAAGCTTATGTGGACTGCCACAATCTATCAATGTCTCTGGGAAAGGCAAAAAAAAATCACACATTTGTTTGAATGTATGATGGATACATTGGAAGTTTGGCTCACTGGGATTTCATCCATTATGCTTTAGGTTGCATAAAAACTTGTCAACATAATTTTAAAAGAAATTATGATCATTTCATAATTCCAGTTTGTAGGACTGAGAATTTTTTGATAGTTAAGTTTATAGTACACATGTTATGGCTAAAACAAAGAAAATATATGCCTGTAATACCAGCACCTGGGAGGAGAAGACAGGAGGGTCATGAGTTCAAGGCCAACCTGGGCTACCACACCATATGAAACACTGGAGGGAAACAGGGATGGAGATTCAGACACACGCACACACTGATAGACAGAGAGAATGCCCAGATGATATCCCAAAAGTATGATGTTGGGATGCAGAGATACCACTAGCTGACCACCCAGAAGAATTCTAATGTAGGATTCATTTTTGTATTATTAGAATCTGATTTTTGTTTGTTTGGTTGCTTGTTTTTTTTTTTTTTTTACATCATTTTCTATCATCTTGACAGGTCACATCCTCCCAGATATTCAACTAATTATGTTGGCCATACTTTTCATTTACTTCATTGCTTCATAGTAGCTTCTACGTTTCTTGTTTTTGGTAATTTTCTTTTCAAATCAAAATACTGAAGATTATACTTTGGTCAATTTTGTCACCTAGAATCCATTCTAAAGTTTTAGCCTAGTAGCCCAGATCTAAATCTGTCCAATCTTGTGATTAGAGTGGAAGAAAATGAAGTGCATTAATAAATCTATTGTCCTGGGGAAAAAATGATGTATGTGTTTGGAGGAGGAGACACCAAGCAGCTCCTGAGAGTCTCTAACATTTGACTTTCCTTGTCTGGGCTCCTCCCTTGTCTGTGCTAGACAAATCCCACAGATGTTTCTCTAGCCCTCTTGATCTTGTCTTCCCCTCTGTGATAGACAAACCCCACATATGTTCCTATAGCCCCCTTGATCTTGCTCCCTGTGTCTGTGATAGACAAGCCAACAGATGTTCCTCTAGCCCTCTTGATCTTGACCCACCCCATCTTTGATAGACAAACCCCAAAGATGTTCCTGTAGATCTCTTGATCTTGCCCCCACTTGTCTGTGATAGACAAATACCACAGATGTTCTTCTAGCCCTCTTGATCTTTCCCTTGGCTTAGGAAGCCTCACTGTATTCTGCTCATATTAATATAAGCTGTTGTGAAGAAGAATCAAGAAACACATTTTCAGCACAGAGATTTGTAGGCAGACTTCTCTGTCCTTCCAGCCAGCTCCCAAATAACGACATTGGGACTTATTATTAATTATAAATGCTTAGCTGATAGCTTAGGCTTGTTTCTAACTAGCTCTTATGACGTAGATTAACCCATTTCTATTAATTTACTTGCTGCCCTGTGGCTCATAGCTTATTACCTCATTTTTTACACATCCTGCTTCCTCTGCAGCTGTCCTCTTCATCCCAGCAAGCTCTCTCTCTGTCTGCAAGTCCCACCTAATCTTTTCCTAACTAGCTATTGGCCATTTAGTTCTTTATTAAACCAATAAAAGCAACACATCTGTACAGTGTAAAAAAAGATTGTTCCTCAACAGAGAATATACCTAGTATGATTGTAAATAATAATAAAGAACTTCATATTTTCACTCCTGATTATTGCTGCAAAATCTTTCTCCCTAATGCTGGCTGGAGTTCAAGACTTTTGTTACTGATTTTGCAGTTCTACCATGATCTACTCAAGCTTACTGCTAGATAGATCCCTGGTGTTGATTGGCCAATCAGTGCAGGACTATGACCCTGGTTCTTGACTTTTTTTTTTATGAAAATCAACTTTAAATCCCTGACTCCATAACTCCACAGATTCTAAATTTAAAATATCTGTAGAACTTCCTAGCAGAATCTAGAAACTAGGCCCCAAATACATTTAAAAGGAAGAAAATGCAGATATTCTTTCAGCAATCTTTTTGATGACATGAAATTCCAAAACACACCCAGCTTTACATAATTGCATTCAATAACACAAAGCACACCAAGACTTGAGTTGTATGTTTACATTTGCATATGCAACCAACAATTCTTGTGTTATTCATTGTTTACCAACCCTTATTGTGCATACTTCAATCATGCTAAAATTTGTGTGACTCTCTACAATCCATATAGTAAATAACATGTCTACATTTGACCCAATAAATGTCCTGTAGAACTATCATACAAGCATCTCACTCCTTTATCCATTTTATGGTCTATTATTGAAAAAAAAAAACTATATCAAAAGAAACCAGAATGGAATTACTTTTCCTTCTATTCTTTAGAATATCCTCTAAAGAGCTCTAGGAAACAGGCAACCATGGAAGAAAACTTCTAAGACTGAGAAGGTTGACACTGTTTTGGAAAAACTGGATTCATGAAGTCAGATAACTCCTTTCTCTATCTGATTATAAATCTAATGTGTGCTTGATAAATGGCTCCTAATTTAAAACTAATCTCCAGTGGTGGGGAACAGTTTTTGAAATCGGAATGGCACCTTGAGCTTTAAAAATGTCTTTTAGACCTGTTCCTGGCCCTTTCATCACTAGAACTGAGTGGACGCATATTGACATTCTCTGACCTTGTAGAACTAGTGATGCTTTTCTGCATAAGGACTGGCTCAGGAAGTACTCTTAAAAACTCCAAATTAACAACTTCACTCTGAGTCTCATTCTGCTTTGATTTCTGATGACAACTTCTGCTTACTCTTTGAACTTCATGCTACAGGAATTGGCAGAATGGGTGCAATTTTCTTCCCAACCCCTGATTGATTGAATCTCTGAGAAATGGGGTTACTAATGGCTCCAGAATTTATATAGTAGTTTTATATAGTGGCGTAGGCCTCACTATAATTATTTTAACACATTAAAAGTCAATACATCACTACAGAATGGCAGGTTCTGACTCTACTGCAGTCTGGCTTCAGGCTGTTTGACAAATGGCTAGTCATGCCAACAATATTTCCTCTGTCTGCACCTTACCCAGGCCATTCAATTGCCAGGTCTGTGGTGAAATCAATGGGTATCAAGACAAATAGCATAAAAGGAGAAGAGGACAACATAAGAGCAGCTGACACATGACATATAATATATATATATTATATATAAAAAATAGTGACATACTCATTAAACTGTGCCCTCCTTGTCCTTGTTTTTCTTTTCCATAAACAAATAGGCAAGCAATGTACATGAATTTATTAAGAACAGAAATGAAACACCTACATTATCCACCAAATAATTTAGTAAATTTAAAAAAAAAAAAGAAATACATAGGTTCAGATAGAGTAGTGATGCTAACAAAACAGGGTGATGAATAAATCGACATTTAAAATTACAATGCATCCCTGAACCAAACAGTATGAAAATGTTCTAAATATTATGAGGGCTTTGTTTGCCTACCATGTCCTCCTTTTCAAGGGAATTACTAACATATAACACATTCCAGATCTGCAATATACTATAGGAAAATTCTGTTTACTTTGCATGCACTTAAATCTGTTTCCTAAATCTTGGACCTAGATGTTTACAAAGCTAGTCGTTTCTAGTATGCCTGAGTGTACTCGGTGAAAGAAAAGTTGGGGCTATTTTACTGTTTCTTTTGATTTTTTAAAATGAGACTTATAAAATGGAAATGGACTACACATGAAAACAAGAAATAAGTGTGTAAAGTTTTGGCTAATACCAATACTAGGCATATATGTAAGGAGACCTATTCTACCACTCAATGAGATTCTGGAATTTCATGTTACCCATGGCCTTTGAAACTTGGCTGTATTGTCAATTTCCTGAAAACACACTCTTATTTTTATCCTTGGCCTATCCAGAGGCACTTTTGCTACATGCTGGGAAAGGAAACAGAAAGAAATAAATAAAAACATTGTGTTGCATATAAAAATTGCAAGAGATTCATGGAAGGGTCTGCAGCATACTGACACACTATGTTAAAATTGCCTTCATCATCTATCAGTACTGTAAAGTCCAAGTCTGTGTATAAGTGGAAATCTCAGTAAAGAGCCTGCATGCCATCAAGCCTTCTAGGCTACATCTAAGTTTCAGAACTATAGAGTCCTAATGTCTTAGTCAGTGTTCTATTGATGTGAAGATACGCTGACTATGGCAACTCTTATAAAAGAAAACATTTAGCTGGGGCTAGCTTACAGTTTCAGAGGTTTAGTCCATTGCCATCATGACGGAGAGCAGGGTAGTAGGCGTGCAGACATGATAGCTGAGACTTCTACATCTGGATCCACAGGCAACAGGAAGAGAGAGCCACTGGGCCCTTGAAACCTCAAAGCCTACCCGCAATGACACACGTTTTCCAATAAGGCCATACCTCCCAAGTCCTCCCAGATAGTGCCACTCCCTGATGACCAAGAATTCAAATATATGAACATATAAGAGCCATTCCTGTCCAAACCACCGCACCTAGTACTCTTAAAAAGTAGAGAACTTCACAATTCAGAATAATGAAGTATTCTGCAGTGAGCAAAGTAACAATTCAAGACTGGGTAGCTAGACTCATAAAAAGTACTTGGCTAGTTTTTTGCTTGTTTGTTTGTTTGTTTGTTTGTTTGAGACAGGGTTTCTCTGTGTAGTTTTGGTGCCTGTTCTGGATCTTGATCTGTAGACCAGGCTGGCCTCAAGCTCACAAAGATCTGCCTGGCTCTGCCTCCTGAGTGCTGGGAATAAAGGCATGCACCACCACCATCTGGCACTTGGCTAGTTTTGTCCTGGAAGACTTGTTTGTCTCAATGAAGTTCATGTGTAACCCAGTGCTCTCAATAGGTTGAATTCAATTCATTCATGTTGAGATTCAATTTTCTTAACAGAACAGATTGAAATCAATTAGTGCAGCAAGGGATAAAGGCTTCATTAATTGAGACCAGAAAAAAGTCTTCATATAACATAGCTGTCGTCAATGTGGGGCATGGGATAACTCACGGGTCTGTGGCTAGATACTTGTAAACTCTGTATGCAAACCCTGTTTCTTTATGTGTTCCTAATGCTGTCCTTATATGTCAATGAATCATTGATGTTGAGAGGGGTTTTTTTTTTACTCTTAAATGAAGTGCAAGTCCATAAAACTCTAACGTACACCACCTAAATTAGGCTTTTTTTGTTCTCTAGACCAGCAGATAGTATGGATTTTATAGGGCTAGACTAATAAAAAAAATATTGAGAAAGTAAAAGCTCCCAAATGTTACCTTTTATGTAATAAAATTCAATTTAGTTCTAATATAATTTACAGCAATTGACACTTTAAAGTTACATTAAGATCATAAGATAAGGTTGATGTGGTATAGCCAGCAGCTGTTAAATCTGATTATAATTAACTATTAAGTTAACAATTTCCAAATCTATTCATTAGATATATTTCATGATACTAGGTTCAATAAAATAAAGTTAAATATTTTCATTAACTCTGAAATTATAAGATTATAAAATTACACCCTTCCATAGGACATCCTAATGTTGAAATAACATTCTTTTTTATTTGCTCAGATCAATAATCTTACTTCAGATAACTATATATGGATATGCGGAATATAGCAATTTCCATTTATATTTGTATGTAGGAGTCTTACAAAGTGAACTATGATAGACTTACTAGTCCTTTAATATGGGCACCTTAATAATAGAAGCATGTAGGTATTGCTCAAGCCCTGGAGACACATCATTGTTATGTATGAGCAGCTTAACCTCACAGCTGATATGTTAGTATGAAATGTTTCTATGGAGAAATTGCCATTTCAGTGTCTTGCCCTAATTCTAAGTATACATTTGTAAATATACTTGTCTTCAAGTCTATAACAATATTTTGACATTTAAAATCAACTGAAATGCCAACACTTCAGACAAACATACGTTAACACGGCAGAGCGATGTCGTACAGCACTTTTGTTCAAAGTGCTAGAAAACTCATCGTTGGTATAGGACATAAAAATCCATTTTTAACCAAATACTTTTCTTTGCATGGCATAAAAAAATTTCCAAATACTTAAAATACTACACATTTAATGGTACATACAACAATTTAATATATGGTAGTGAAAATCTCTGAATTTCTAAAACTGAAAAATACTTTAAGAATCTAAAATGCCTCAGGTTGAGAAAAATATTATTTACTGAGTAAAATTTAATAATAAAAATTGTAAGAGTGGCATGTGTGATTAATACTATTATAAGCACTTAAAAAAATACCCAAAAATGTTATCTCCACTCTTCCTCAATGGAGCCATAAAGTAGGTGAGATAGGAAACTCACAAACACTCAGCAACTGATACTATGTTTTTGTCCTCAGATCTGGAATTGTTCTATCCACAGTGTCCAGGAAACACCTTAGAAGTTCACCAACTATAGCCAACATCAATTGGTTATGAACAGTGTCTCTGTGTAAATGGAAGCACCTGTTTCATTTTGAGGGACACTGTAATCAGCATGATGTTTTTATAGACCTCTGAAGATCCAGATACACAATTACTTCTTTTACAAACAACCATAGCTTAGTAAGGCAATTTTACCACATCTCTGACAGTTAGGCATCTCCTGGCCTCTTCCAGCATAGGATACTTGTCTTAGTTAGGGTTTTTATTGCTGTGAAGAGACACCATGACCACAGCAACTTTTATGAAGGAAAAACATTTATTGGGGTGGCTTACATTTTCAGAGGTTTAGTTCATTATCATCATAGTGTGTCATGGCATGCAGGCAGACATGGGCTGGAGAAGGAGCTAAGAGTCCTACATCTTGACACACAGGCAGCAGGAAGTAGTCTGAGTGTCACACTAAGTGAAGCTTGAGCAGAAGAGACCTCAAAGCCCACTCCCACAGTGACACACTTCCTCCAACAAGGCCACACTAATCCAACAAAGTCATGCTTCCTAATGCTACTCCCTATGAGCTTACGGGGGCCAATTACGTTCAAACGACCACAGTACTCTATTCATTTTTCTCTCAGTTGATCTGATTTATTGCAGCAGTTGGAGTCTCAGATATGGGTGTGTCCCAACCCTTCCTACGCATTTTTAATGTTTCTATCTAACAAGTGTGCTCCTCATCTAAGATAGATGAAAAGATTTTCCAGCACAAATATATTCCAGCATTCCCACCTCCAGAAATCCCTGCAATTTACATGTCTGATTAGTTACAGGTTTCTTTTTATCACTTATGTAGCCTTCAGTGAGTCAGTATAACAACTTTCACCAGCCAAAATATGAGCACATTACCACACCATACCTCAATTCTCAGGTCATTACCACTCAGGATAATACAATTGCCTTACTCAATACTTAACTTTTATCCTATTTAGTATAAAACTGCTAGAAGTGTGTAGCTGGAGTTTTCTCCAGTTCCACCTGGGCCCACTGTCAAGACAAATCTCTCTCACTCCCCGGTCCTGCAGCAGCTCAAACCCAAATAAACACACACAGGCTAATATTATTTAAAACTGCTCGGCCATTAGCTCAGGCCCACCACTGACTACCTCTTACATTTAAATTCAACCCATTTATGTTAATCTATATGTTTCCACATGTTCCGTGGATTTACCTGTATGCCATTGCATGCTGTTTCCTGGATGGCAGGGTGGCATCTCCTGACTCAGCCTTCCTCTTCCCAGAATTCTCCTCTCTCTTTGTCCCACCTATACTTCTGCCTGGCTACTTGCCAACCAGCACTTTATTTATTAACCAATCAGAGCAACACATTCACAGCATACAGAGCAATATCCACAGCAGAAGTGGGCTTTACACTTCTCTGAATTCAGTGACTTGACTACAGAACTTATAATCAGGATACAATAAAGAGAAATATGAATAAAACCAGAAGAGAATGGTAGGACTCCCCTGCCCCAGTCATGAAAAGCATTTATGCAGAGGAAGACTGATTCCCACTTCATGGAAAGCATAAGAGGTTGCTTGTGCCACAAGACACTTCAGAGGAATTTAGAACTTCCATTTTATTTCTACTCATGCCCTTCCCTCAGCATGGAGACCTTAGATGCAGAAGACCGTGGCTGACTGTGCTACACTTACTGCCTAGGCTTAGTCTTACTCTTGGCTACATCCACACTGACAACACAGGCCTAAGACGCTTCAAAGCTGTCATCTTGATATACAGATTTTACCTTACTTTTTAATTGAATTCATTGCCTTTCATTTCTCCTTTGCCCATTTTTGTTTATTCAGAGGCTTCAGAGTAGTTAGCTGGAAGTACAGATTTCAAAATGACTGTTCTTCCACAGCTCTTTGGCATCAGCCCAGGCCTTGCATACCATCCCATGCCAGTGCTACTGTTATCTGAAGAGCAGCAAGACAACATGCACCGACTGCCAGTGTTCTCTTTTCTACCAATGTGTAGCACACAGACCTGGGAGCAATCCAGTAGCAGAAGCCCATGTCTCTGATTGTGTCTGTATGGTGTCTCCAGATAGACAATAACACATTCTGTCTGGAAACCTAGGCAATTTTACTGGAAAAAAAAAGTATTTCCAATGATGTAGGGTGTTTCAGAAAGTAATAAAGCCGGGTGGTGGTGGCTCACGCCTTTAATCCCAGCACTCGGGAGGCAGAGCCAGGCGGATCTCTGTGAGTTTGAGGCCAGCCTGGGCTACCAAATGAGTTCCAGGAGAGGCACAAAGCTACACAGAGAAACCCTGTCTCAAAAAACCAAAAAAAAAAAAAAAAAAGTAATAAAGGTCTATGTCATTCCCATTTGCTCTAAAAAAAACAAAAAACAGCTGCTCTCAGAGGAGGCACAGAGGGACAGGACCCAGACAGGTACTAACTAGATCCTGAGCCCCATAGGCCATGCCCTTCAGTATGTTTAAAATCAGGTGATGTTCTTTCCTCTGTTTGATGATGTCTCCAGCTTCATGTACCATCAGGTTGATTTGGAACAGTTTGTTTTCAGCTTTCTTTAAAAAAAATGGTATTTTCTACACAATGTAAAACATTTACATGTTCCAAATTCAAATTTGAAACTGAGTAACGAATTACAAGGAGCCTAATTTCATCATCCCGTCTGCTCCTGCCTACTCTCTTATTTTTACTGTGCTTTCATGTTTCAATTGCCTTTATTTGAACTTGTAAGCATGTAGCCCCTCTTCTCTTATCTTAGGTATTCACTGTAAGCTGTTCATGCCTCACTCCTGTATAATTTTTCAAATGGATAGGTTTCATGATTATGAGTTGAGAGGGTAAGGAGGGATAGGTATGGAAGAAACCCATGTCTAGGAAAGAAGAAAAGTGAATGGATAAGGAGAGGCATTGTGGCTCTGAGGTTAAAGCCTTCTATGAGGTTTGTGGACCTGGATGTGATGACATGCTCACTTCTGTGTTACTTCTCAGTTACTGTAAGCTTCACACACAGTCACATATAGAGTAGCAAACATGTTGGATTTGGCTATATTTGAAAGCTCATCACGAGGAGAGTAAGGAAGTTGAGAGAGGATGCAGTGAATGGCATTCCAGTCTCTGGATGTGAGCTGACCTGACTGGAAGAGAGGACAGTCTAGGATAATGGGGTGGGATGTAGGAAAAGTGCTGAGTTCAGAGGGAGGGACCTTGTCGAGACTTGATTGAGGGAGGAATTTCAGATGGTTCTAAATGGCACAAGACTATGGAAGGCTTGGACCTGAAATAGCAGAGCTTAACCCGTTGTTGGTGAGGTTGTACTTCCTGTTAGAAGTGTTAATGCAGTTATATTAAGTTAGAAATAGCTGAGATGGAATTTTAGTATTCATAAAATGACATTAGTAAACACCGATTGGTCTCCATTACCTGACAAATGGAGTATGAGAGTTGCATTCCTTTCCTTTTGTAGAAATAGATTCACATTTTTGAGTAGAATCATCACATTATTCTTCATGCTAGTAATAACAGAATTTTCCTCTAATCATGATATAAATGCTGAAGACTTTCTGTAAACAGAACTAATTTCTTGCAATGGCACTTTGTGATTCTCATACTCTCCTAGCACCTAAAGCCATTTCTTGTTCTGAGTATGGTTACTTTCATTCCATCATCTATAAAGGAGAACATGTGAGTACTGTCGTAATTTCCACAGTATTCTTTTCATTTTATAAAACATAATTCTCTAAATGTAAAACATTCCAACTTCTATTGATACTTCAATTGGTCAGTCTATTACAACATCCTCAGCCACAAGGAATATATACAGAGTATGCTATCTTTTTAGTTAACTCTAATTCATTAGCTCTACAGCACTAGATTAAAAAATATAAATTCTGTCAGTCTTTAAGCCCATCAAAAGCTGGTTTACCAATTGTATCATTTACATAATTAAGTACCCTTCTGTACTTTAGGCAAACAGGAAAATGTTATATTTGCACAGGGTAAACTTAGAATAACAATTTTGTTCCAGAGTCAGGTGGAATTACCAGTTTTTTCAATCTTGCCCGAGGAGAAAACACTATTTTAGTTCTTTAGCACCTTTTGTAAGTAACATAATAGGTACAGAACATGGTTGATATTTTTGATGTGACAAGGCAGTCACACCAAAATGATGATCAGTGTCCAAAGACTGCTGACAGCACAGGCTCACGCTGCAGGTCCGAATTCCTCATGACTGAGAGTAGTGCTGGAGGCCAGCAGACCCACTGCATTAAGGGTAGGATTGCAGACACCATGAGCCTGATGCCTCATCTAGTAATCTGGACCTGTAAAAAGACATTTTCTCAGAAGTGCAGTTAAAGAAAAGAATATAAAGTTCTTTTCTCATCCATTTAGGTCTTAATTGTTTCACATTTATATACAGAAAAGTGCATGGCTGAAAGGTGCAGGTCATTAAAATTGCAGGACTGAAACGCTCAAAGTCGCCGCCCAACATAAGGTAAAATACCACCAAGGATGAAATTCCCCATAGCTTTTCTCTCAAACTCTATTTGCTCTCTTCAAGGATACCAGCAAATGTTCATTCAGTTATCTGTTTCTGAACAACTACCATGACAATATGAATCACTCTATCCAACAGAAGGTTTATGCAGTCCATCTACATGATATAATGTATCATGAGACCTGCTCATTTTCATTGCTGAATAATACTCAGTTGTACAGATAGAGCATTATCTACCCACTCTATTCTCAAAGAAGATTTGGTTTCTTTCTATTTGGGGAAGTTGTGGATAATACTACTGTATATATTCTTCTATGTATCTGGTAGGTGTTCAGGAACTAGTTTCCAGGGAGACAGGCAAAATATCAACATGAATGAATTAATTAAAAATCCCAATAAAAACTGTGAGAATTCTGCTGGATCCTTATCTTCCCAACACTGGAACCAGCCATCTTCAATGGACCACTCTAGTGACTCTCAAGCAGTATTTTACTTTATTTTATGTATCCCCACAAGTAATGATGTTTCCATATTCATGCATGTAACAGCAATCTGTTTTTTTTTTGTGAAGAGTCTCATTTTTCTAGGCTTTTTCTTATTGCATGTTTTATTGATTTATAAGAGTCATAAATACAAGAGACATTCTTGTATGGTAAATATCTTTTATTGTTTCTTTTCACTTTGTCAGAGCTTTTCAAATATCAAAGTATTGGGTTTTTTTCATTCATTTAAATTCTTTTTGTGTTTTAAGAAATCTGTTCCTATTCAAAGTTACAGATATAGTCTATTGCATTATTTTGTGGATGCTTTATTACTGTTTGTGACAAGCTGCTTAGTGTCGAGTTTTGTTTATGTTGGGAGTCATGTTTCATATTTCTTGTAGGTATATCTACTTGACCCAGTCCTGTTTAATGAAAGGCTCCTGTTTCTGCCCAGCACTGTGAATTGAGTGCACATGTATGTGTGGATGATTGTCATGGATCTACTGGATCTACCATGTACAGATACCAAGCCGCCTTATTTATATATGCAGCTACTGGAGCTGGACGTCTTCTCCTTGAGGAGTGACTTAGTTATTGGGAAGCTTTTCCAGTTTCTTACCAATTTTATATTCAGAAAGAGAAAGGGAGAGGAAGAGGGAGAGGGAGGAGGCAAGCACCTAGGATTTCACTTGATACATTCTGATAACTCAGTTTGAAGAGTCTCTCTCTGCACTGCTGAGTATTCTAGTCAGTGAGCACACCTCTCCATGTAGTCTGTCTTCGTTCCTTTAAACTTCTTTGTAGACATTTCATATATATTCAGTTGGTTTGGCGGAGATATTTACCACTATTGTAGTTGTATTTATGTTTAATTTTCTGTTTAAGTGTTTGTTGTTAGCATAAACAACTATGATTAATCTTTGAACATTGTTTATGTAAGATAGAAATCATAACTTAATAACTTGTTCTTTATCCTCTTAAAATTTCTATGTATTTACACATACAAAACATTTTTTGGGTTTTTTTTTCTTTATTAATTTTTTGTTCATTTTACTTACCAAGCACAGATCCCCCTTGCATCCCTTTCCCTGCTCCCCCAAGCCTTCCCCTGCAATGCACCTCCCATCCCTTCCTCCAAAAAGGTAAATCCTCCCATGGGAAGTCAGCAAAGCCTGGAACATTCCGTTGTGGAAGGTCCAAGCCCCTCCCTCCCTGCATCAAGGCTGTGCAAAGTGTCCCACCATAGGTAATGAACTCCGAAAAGCCAGCTCATACACCAGGGATGGATCCTGATCCTACCACCAGGGGCCCCTTAGTGGGAAAGCAATGAAAAGAGATATCTTGATAGAGGGAGACAGTATGAGGATAGTGGGAAACCTGATGCTAAGGAAGTTCCCAGGAATCCACAAGGACAACCCCAGTTTAGACTACTGGCAATAGTGGAGAGGTTGCCTGGACTGGCCTACCCCAGTAATCACATCAGTGAATACCCTGTCATCACAGAACCTTCATCCAGTAACTGATGGAAGCAGATGTGGAGATCCACAGCCAAGTACAAAACATTTTATTTCTTCTTTTTATTCTTTTTTTTATGTTGCTTGTTTGTCACACCCGAATCAGTACTAAATAGGAAATAGCAACATCTTCTAGCCATTAAGATCATAGCATCTTGATGTTGTTGATAATAAGTACATTTGTCACTGGCTCTCTAAAGCACTTGTCAGGAAAAGGAGAAAGAATGTCTTCAGTTTGTAATTATATCTAGGTTTGCTTTGTAGTTTTTAGAATTGAGTGTTGAATTTTATTTGTGCCTTTTTGACATTGACCATGATGATAATTTAATTTCCCCCTTTCAGTGGTAATGTAATGAATTACAGCTAATGAATTTTCAGAGCCAGATGCATCTTGTATTCACACAATGAGCCCAATGAGGTTTGGTTTTGCTTATACAGTTTTTAATTGTACTATTTGTCTTTTTGTCAATTATAATTATATGATAATTTATTTTCTTGGAATAATTTCAGTGTGTTTTGTCATCATAGTTTTGTTTTCCTTATAAATGAAAGGACCAGTCTCTTGTTTTTCTCTACCTCAATAAGAGTGTATACAATAGTAAATACTCTTCAAATATTTCTTAATTTTACCACAAGGCCACAGGCACTGAATTTTCTAAGTAAATTTTAATTACAGGTATGAAATGCTTAAGACTTGTAAGATTATTCAATATTCCCATGTCTTTTTGTAGCAGACTTCACCTAGATATTTTCTCATGACAACTTTAGTTTCAAATCCATCAATATAAATATACTTTAGATTATCTTGCATCTTTCTAACACTTTAACAGTGAACACTTTTGTTACGGCTACTGGGCATTTTATGTACCTTCACACATTATCTTCATCAATCTTCAGAGCTGATTTTAGCCTTCTACCCCAACCAGAGGCACTATATTCCATTGGACCAGCCTTAGAAGACAAAAATGCTGAGAGAGACACAGTGAGGACACAGCTCAGGAGGCTTCCTAAGGGAGCAAAAGCTTCATTCAAGAACTGGGATGTAACCATTCATGTGATGTTTAACAAAGAATCTGGTTTCATTCTGTCCATGATCTGAGAATATAAGACAAATTTAAATTAAAGATAATGGACTAATGTGTTTGGCAGAGGTAGGGTATATGAGCAAGCTTACAGTTTTATACAAGCATGATTCAACAACAAAGCAGCTATAATTGTTAAAAAAAAATTAGCAATATTACAAACAAACAGCTCTCATGGACAATAGGATAACTGCCTTCAGGACAAGACACCACTCATCAGGGACCTGTAAAGAGAATGCATCTGAGTTCCCTACTCCTCAAAACCAATTGCCTAGGATAGTGTTTCCCCAAGGTCAGCACACAGGAGATGATGCAATTCTGTTCCAAGGTGGGGCAAGCTCCATCCATATGACATCAGAGTGTAGACAGATTTCTAAGTGGTCTTATTAAATAAAAAACACAGAGCCAAATACAGAGGTGAAAGCCTTAGATCAGGTAATTAGGGAAAGCCAGCAGCCAACCTTACCTCACCAACTTGGCAGCTTTCAAATGTGTGTTCTTGTCTACCCACACCTTTATTGCCTTGATTTTCTGTCCTCTCATTGGCTATCTTAGCCGAGCTACCTCACTTCCTCTTCCTACACAGCTCTGTTACTTTCTGTGTCTGTACAGACCTCCAGGCCTCTGTGGTTGGTACTGGGATTAAAGGTGTGTGTCACCACGCTTGGCTGTCTTCCCTAGTGTGGCCTTGAACACACAGAGATCCTGTCTGCTAAGGGATTAAAGACTCTTGTTAAAATGGTTAACCATTTCCCCCTGATCTCCAGGCAAGCTTTATTTATTAACATATAAATAAAATATCACCATATCAGAACTCCTGGTAAGTGCCATATGGATCATGTTCCCAGTTTTGTAGACATGAAATATGCAAGATAGAGGGTATCTTCAAGTCTTGTTCAGCAATTTTAGAGAACAACTGATACCCAGCAATGTGTGTCAGGGTCAGAATCTCTGCCAGGCCATTACATGACACTGTGAAGTGAAATTTAGGTTGCAATAGAAACTTCAGGATATTGAAGATGTTTGGATAATAGAATGACCATCAAGGATAGCTGTGGACACAGAATGCAGCCAGCCTGCAGAAGGGTTTGTGTGTTGCAGGTGACATTGCTGGAGCTATTTAGGCCCTTTGGAGCACAGCCAATTTTAGCATAAATCCCAGAAGCCAGACATGGAGTGACAAGATTTGATATTTTCTCTGGTGGATTTTGGACTTGCTTTTATCTAATCATTCATTGATATTCCCTGATCCTTCTCTTTTGAACCAGAAATGTTTACTCTGTGCCATTTTATGTTGGGCATATGTACCTTGTTTTTTATTCTATAGGCACTCACAGTTAAGAAACTTAGAACATTTATTTGGGTGGTGGTGGCACACGCCTTTAATCCCAGCACTCGGGAGGCAGAGCCAGGCGGATCTCTGTGAGTTTGAGGCCAGCCTGGGCTACAAAGCGAGTTCCAGGAAAGGCACAAAGCTACACAGAGAAACCCTGTCTCAAAAAACAAAAACAAAAACAAAAACAAAAAAAAGAAACTTAGAACATTTAAATAATTGCTCTAAGAATAATTAAAGACAATGGTGGAAGGTTATGACTTAAAAGTGACATTTTGGGTTGTTAAGTTGACAATGGATAGAGTTGGATGATTAGTGTTAATTGTCAATGTGACATAATCACCTAGAAGACAGAACTCAGAGCATGTCTGTATGGGCTTATCTAGACTGCATTAATAAGGTGGAAAGACTGACTTACTGTGGTTTGTCCCATTCCCTGGCTGAAATGTTGGCCTGTATAAGTAGAGAAAATGAGCTGAGCAGCAGTTTGCATTCACCACTCTCAGCTTCCTGATTGTGAGTACATTGATATCAGCTCCTTCAGTCTCCTACTACCTTGACTTTCCAACATGATGAACTGTACCCTTGGACTATGAACCAAGAAAAGAAATTAAGACTTTGAAGTTATTATGACCTATCTAGTCCAACATTACCCAAACAGGACGTCAAGATTTCCATGTTTTTAGTCTTGTTTTTCAAAACAGAGTTTCTCTGTATAACTCTGGCTGTCTTGGGACGTACTATGTAGACCAGGCTGGCCTCAAAATCAGAGATTCTCCTGCCTCTGTCTCCCAAGGATTTCCATTATTTTTATTATCTTATTTCTAAGTGTCAAATACAATGGTATTGTATTTGGGTTCCACAAGAATATTTGAGCTACTGAAGTTGTAAATTATATACCACAAAAGAAGAAACTCAGCAATTTGATCCTCTATGTGGTTGAAAACAAGTCTTCTCAAGGGTAAAGTCTTTGTAGAAACAACCTATAATTAGCCTTTTCAGTCATACATTTATTTTTCTACTTTTTTGAATACATATTTTAGACATTGTCACATTTTACTATTAGTTTCAAATTAACTGTTGTGCTCAAAAACTCCTCATGGGAATTTAAAACTGAATGTTCTTTAGCTTTGATCTTTTAAAAGCTGAGTGAAAATGTCTGCTGTTTTCAAGAAGTATCAAAATGCATCAAAACTGTTTTTGAAAAAATGTTTTCCATATATAAAAAAATTAGCCTGAACTGACAGTTCAGAAAACAACCCAAGGACATACTTACACTTTATAAAATTCAAAGATATTATGAGAACTAGTGGTCAGAGTAAAAAAAAATTATTTGAATTCTATTAACTATATTAGCTATACCCACATATTATAGAGCAAGCAGGAAGGAATATTGTTCCTCTAATTTATTTGCATTGTGAATATAAATCTAATTTCTTATTATAAAGTCTGTTAATGTTCAATAGTTGTATGTATTCATTTGAGAGGGCTATCATAACAAAATACACAGACTCAGAGGTGTGAAGGGTAGAAGATCAAGATCAAGGTGTGAACAGATTTCATTTCTCCAGAGGCCTTTCGACTCTATGGTTGCTTCCGTCTGTGGCATTTGTACAAACACACTCTCCATGTTTTGTCATCTCACCACAGCAGCAGCCGTATTAGCATGACCTTTTATGACTTGGTTTTACTTTAATTCCATAAGGATTGCTTATTTAATATCATCTCATTGAAAGTTGGTGTTTTAACAGACAAATTTTGTAAAGACACAGTTCAGTCACTAACATAGCATAAATTCATTTACCATGCATTTAATCACATAATATGGGACTCAGACTATTCTTATACCAGAGACTATTATAAAGGAAGAGAAACAAACTATATAAAACATAGGTAGTCAACCTGGAAATCATATACAGACAAGTAACATTATACTGAGTGAGCGTGTTTTATTTATATATTTAAGAATATATTGTATTATATTTAAGAATAATACACACACACACACACACACACACACACAATTAAAGAACTTGAATCCATGAATTTCAGAGAAAGCAAGAGGGTTCATAGAAGGTTGGAGGGAGAAATGGGAAGGGGAAATTTGTGTAACTATATTTAAACTTCAAAAAAAATATATTTTAAAACTAAAACCAAAAATATTTATATGTTGCTGCAATAAAAACATGTTAAATTATTCTTTTCTAAAAGGTGAAGGGCTTAAAGGACTTGACAATATGGAACTGAAGGAAATTATTTAGTAGAACACTGATAAAAGATATTTCTTGGGGCTTTTTGTTTTATTTTGTTTGGCTTTTTGAGACAAAGTTTCTTTATGTAACCATGGCTGTCCTGGAACTAGCTCTGTAGACCAGGCTGGTTTCGAACTTACAGAGATCTGCCTGCCTTTGCTTCCCTAGTAATGAAATTAAAGGCATGGACTATCACCACCCTGCGATAAAAGATATTTCTAAAGAGGAATTTTTTTAAAAAATAGAATCTTTAAAAATTCTTGAATAGCGTTCTTCCCATTTTTTGTTTGTCTGTTCCCCATGGGGATAGGAAAAAGCAAAGTGCTAGAGAGGTCCCCAGAAATCCATAAAGATACTTCCACAATAGACTGCTGGCAATGGTTGAGAGAAAGCTCGAATTGACCTACTCTGGTGATAGGATGGCCAAACACCCTAACTGTCGTGCTAGAAATCTCAACCAATGACTGATGGAAGCAGATGTAGAGATGCACGGCCAGGCTCCAGGTGGAGCTCCAGGAGTCCAATCTGCGAGAAAGAGGAGGGATTGTATGAGTGAGAATTGTTGAGACCAAGACTGGGAAAAGCACAGGGACGAATACCCAAACTAGTGGAAACACATGAACTATGAACCAATAGCTGAGGAGCCCCCAACTGGATCAGGCCCTCTGGATAAGTGAGACAGTTGATGAGCTTGAACTGTTTGGGAGGCACCCAGGCAGTGGGACCAGAACCTGTCCTTAGTACATGAACTGGCTGTTTGGAACCTAGGGCCTGTACAGGGACACTTTGCTCAGCCTGGGAGGAGGGGACTGGGCCTGCCTGGACTGAATCGACCAGGTTGAGCTGAATCCCCAGGGGAGTCCTTGCCCTGGAGGAGATGGGAAAGGGGGGGGGCTGGGGGAAGGGGGAGGCAGGAGGCGGGAGGACAGGGGAATCTGTGGCTGATATGTAATATTAAATCAAATTATAAAAAAATTCTTGAATAGAAAAACAGTTGCATATTGAAAAGAAGAAAATTCTAGACATAAATATTGTAAATTTAAATCTTTGGATCAGAAATAGTCATGTTAATATGTTAAAATTTCAAAAAAACCCATTTAGAGAATGATTCAAAATAAGGGTCAGATAAATAAATAAAGATTCTCCCATATAGCGTCTGATAGGCTTTGACAAGGATTATGGCTTCTTCTCCTCAGAGTGATAAGAAGCTACTGGGAGGTTTGATTAGGGCACATCATGAGCTTACTTCATTGCCTAGGGTCCATGGCTGAGCACTGAGAGGGTATAGAATATAGACAGGTTTTATGGAGGCTGCTTGGTTGTACAATCAAAGGCTGCTGGCTTAGATGTGGATATCAATGTTGGAAGTGGTAAGATAAAATAGTTTTGGAATAAAATTTGAAGATAAAGGTGGCAGAATTTGTTACATATTGAGAGATGAAACTTTTAAGGTGGTGTTCTTTTTTTTTTTTTTTTTTTAATTTCAGGGGTGAGGACCGAACCCAAGTGCTTTACCACTGAGCTAAATCCCCAAACCCTTAAGGTGGTGTTCTAAGAAATGTCATAATAGAAATGCTCCAGTTCCTGGCATAATGTAGTCAGGTGGGGAGCTAATTTGGATGTTACAACAAAAGTTTTAAATGTGTTAAATTTAAGATCCCCATTAGATTCTTGGTGGAAGACATATAGGCTTTTGTCAACAGTTCTGCATAAAGAAGGACCAGAATATAAGTTTGAATGTTATCTATGTGTGTTGTTGTATTTCCTGGGAGAAGTAAAGAAATAGTTAATCACCCTAGATAGGGCACCAAAAGACAAAAGAAAGGATTTCATCCAAGTTTATTTTAGTGAACCAATGAGTTTGTTGAATCTACTTATAGGAGCATGTGTTAGGGATTATTTGCAGAAGCATAGTATGGGTGACTGTAGTAGAATAATTTAAGGTGTGTTACTTTTGTTTATATTGCATTTGTTTAACTCTGTGAAGCTGTGTTACTGTGCCTGTGTAAAACACCTGATGCTTTAATAAAGAATTGGCCAATACCAAGGCAGGAGAAAAGATAGACAGGGCTGGCAAGCAGAGAGTATATATAGGAGAAACTGGGAGGATAGATCTAAGATTTAAGATCTAGGAGCAGCCAGAAAAGGAAGAGGACTCCAGGAGCCAGCCACTCAGCTACACAGCAAGCCATGGAGTACAAGTAATATACAGAAGTAAGACAACAGGAAAAGCCCAGAGCCAAAAAATAGATGGAATAAGTTAAGTTAAGGAAAGCTGACTAGAAACTAAGCCAAGCTAAGGCTGGGCATTCATAAGTAATAATAAGCCTCTGCGTGTGATTTATTTGGGAGCTGGGTGGCGGGTCTCCCAAAAAGCAAAAACAACCAACAACAGGTGACTCAAAAGTTGGTGAAAAATCTCACCTCAAAGAGAGTGGCAACTCCCAAAAGATGCATCACTGAAGATTCTCCATCCCTAGTCAATGTTCCCCTTCCTATACTCTCTAATAACTGTCAAAGATCTTGTGCAAAAAGTGCGTGGGATCTCAGCAGGGGGCCTGGTGATCCCCCACTTCTACCTAGGGCATATTAACAGTCTCATTTTCATTGCCATAGGCTTATTATCATTGTATCAGTTTTGACTTCAGTGTTGTCCTAATTAGGGTTTCTATTGCTGTGGTGAAACACCAAGACCAAAAGACAAGTTGGGGAGGAAAGGGTTTATTTGACTTACACTTCCACACTTGTAGTCTATCACTGATCACTGAAGGAAGCCAGGACAGGAACTCAAACAGAGCAGGAACCTGGATGCAGGAGCTGATGCAGAGATAATGGGGGTTGCAGTTTACTGGCTTTCTCTTCATGACTTGCTCATCCTGCTTTCTTATAGAATCCAGCACTACCAGTCCAGTGGTGGCCCCACTCACAGTGGGCTGGGTCCTCTCTCATTGACATTACTTAAAAAAATGCTGTACAGGCTTGCCTACAGCCCAATCTCATGGAGGTATTTTCTCAACTGAGGCTCCTTTCTTTCTGATGATTTACCTTGTGTCAAGTTGACATAAAACTAGCCAGGAAAACTTTCACAGCGGCTGGCCATGGCTGCCATAGCAATCCATTTTATGCAAACTGATGATCATTTCATGACCAGAGGAAATAGTGGTTCTTCACCAAATGTAGATGATATTCAAAGTCTTGCTAAGGTTGCATAGCATAAAATGTAGATGGAATGTAAGCATTCCAAAGGCTTCGCCCAAGGACATACCAATGTATAGAAGATGAGAAGAGTGATTTCCAAGAATACTATGAGTGGCCAGTTAAAATACAGACAGGAAGAAACCCATACAATGATACTGAAGTCAATGGTAATATGTGTGATACCAAGATTTTCAATAACCTATACTCCTAGAGAATTTAACAAAAAATAATCTAGTATTTCATTTAAAATCTGAAGAAGGTGGGTATATTTTATATATAGGTATAGCAATATTAATATCATCTAACTAGTAAATAATCAAGCTCTTGAAAACAAAGGATACATTTGTGATTATAGTAAGAAATTAATTTTAGGATCTAATAAGGAAGAATTATCATTTCAACATATTATGTGGAATATTCATCATGCTTCTTTTTACCAAGTCCCACATAATTCCATAAAAGTTAATCAAAAACAAAGTAATAAAGTATGGAGGTCTCCACTGGTGTTAAGGGAAATGCTGCTTGTTGCCTGTTTGGGCACTGAATGTGTAGGACTTCAGCTTCTCAATAAAAGCTTGTTGACATGATTGTCATCTCTCCTCTTTCCACAGGTGGGGAAGTCCCATACACAACTCTGGCAACCCGAATGATGATGGGGGCATGGTGGTTATTTGCTCTGATTGTCATCTCCTCATATACAGCAAACCTTGCTGCTTTCCTCACTATCACCCGCATCGAGAGCTCCATCCAGTAAGTAGGCATAGACACCAGTTGTCATCAAACATGACGAATGCTGGGAATGTCATAGGGAAAGCCCTCTGAGCATAAATGTGCGCCATCTGATAACAAATTGTCACTCTCCTTTCGAGCAAAGGCTTTGTTCTGTGACACCTCAGAATATCAATCCTAAATAATTTATTTTGTAACATGTTGATTATAACTTAGATATTGTTTTTCATATTTTCCTGGAGGGATAATACAGCATCAAAATTTTAACTATCAAGGAGCATAACTCTGTCAGGGCAGGAGAAATGCCTCAAAACCATCTGTAACTCCAGTTCCAAGGGTTCTAATACCCTCTCCTAGACTCAGCCATCATTGTACATGCAGAGTACAGACATACATGCAGGGATATACATAAAATAAAAGTCGATTTTTTTAAATAATAACTATATCAGAGAAAAATTATGAAAAACAAAGAATAAAGAATCTTATTAAATAAAATGTCTTTCCAATAAATTTGTCCCGTTTTGTACAATCAGAATAAATGGGTAAGTGAACATATCAGTGAGGGGGTGAGGAGGGAAGGGGAAGCTTGGAGAACAGAACAGAGACGTGAAGAAAGAAGAGCAGCTAACAGACACAAACTAGCATGCTTAGTGACCGCACTCTGCCTGTCTTCACTAATACCCATGTGGTCATCACTACTGCTCTTTCTCCAGCATCAGTAACGATAATGAGAAATGGTTGTTAATCATAATACACTTCCTTCTTCACTTACAGAAGTCTTTGCTTCAGGTTATAAGGGACTTTCCCATGAGCCCCGACCCTGAAGCATTTTCTGCCTTCATGGTTTCACACTACAGGGCCTGCAGCATCATACAGTTTCTGCCCTAGATGGGCACAGTATCCTACGCACTATCTTAAGAAACATTGCCCTGAAATTGTCTTATTTAACCCCAGCCAAATTTTTTTAATTATAGGTCAACATCCATGTCTCAAAACTGGCCAGTTCAAAATGAGAACAGCTAGAAATGTAGAAGAATTTCCTAGAGTCAACTCCCCCTTAAAGAAAAACACAAAACTTCTTGCCTCTCAAATGTATGTAAATGAACTCCATTAGTGGCCTGGAAGCCATTATCATATAAGGCCAAATCAAGAATTAATTATTTGTGGAAGTTCATTGTTTTTCTTTAATCTATAATCTGAAATTGAAACCCCCCACAATCAACTAGTAATACTCACAGACAGTCAATTCCTTTGTCCATTTATGAAAATGATACTTTTAAATTCACCCATCAAATCATGCTCCTCAAAGTGTTTTATAATTGTTGCTTTAGTACAGACCCTTCATACTCTTCCAATTTATTCCTCTTATAGTCAGCTTTATGGGTAATACAAATTATAAATGATACCAAGTAAAATGTAGGAGACTGAGGATTAATGAAAACTATTGCAATAGCCTGGGAAGAAAATTGATGAAATTAGTAACTTCATAAAATAATAACCATCATTTACTGATTAGTTATCAGATACCAGGATTTGTGCTATTATATGCTGATTGGCTCATCCAATGCTCATCACCATCTTCTAAACTCTATACTATCCATGACACATTTTACAAATGGAAAGACTGAAGATAGATGCTGAGGACCTTTTACCTTCATGCAGCAAGTGTCTGGGTAAAGAGCAGATCTTCAGGGTACCTGGCACCTGAGCCTGTGTTCCAGGGCATTGCAACAGTTCTAATTCCCCACACTCAAACCTTCATGTGCCATCTGTGTTCAGAGAAGAAAGTGTCAGCCTTAAGAATAAAACCTTAGCATTCACTAAGAATTCAGGCCAAAGGATTTACTGCATAAAATGTACAAACCCTCGGTTGGTCTGGAGCAGTAGCAATGAGTTTGTGTTTAGCCAGTTTTGTTAGCATACATGTCAACATGAGTTAATTACACCATTGTGCCCCAAGATATTTTGGCATATTCAGTCAAAGATTGAACATATTTAAAACACAAAATGTAACAGTCTGATATACATATGCAGCAGATATTAATTCCTACAGTCAAATTAGTTAACACATCTAATACTGTCCATAGTGTCTATTAAATATCCCTAAATGTGTTCATTTGGTTACTGACTTTGTGCCTTTGCATAGTCTTCTCCTCCTTTCCACCACCCCACAGGCCTTTCACCATTGTTCCCGTCTTTGCTTCCAGGACTTTAACTTTGTACTACAGTAACTGCCTGTCTGTGTTTGGCTCGTTTCACTTAGCTTAATGACTTCTAGGCTGATCAATGTGGTAGCAGATAGCAAGTAGAAAAACGGCTTTTCAGAGCAAATTGGAGTATGAACCTTATTATCATACTTTTTAACCACAATGTTTTTAATTTTTGAGATTATAATATAATTACATCATTTCTCCATTCTCTTTCTTCCCTCCAAACACTTCTAGATTCTTCCCTGTGTGTGTGTGTGTGTGTGTGTGTGTGTGTGTGTGTGTGTGTTCATAAATATGTAAATATAAGCTACTCAGTCTGTTATTTGTACGTGTGTTTTTGGAACTGAATGTTTGGTATTGGATAACCAACTGGTGTGCTCATTCCTAGAGAAGGCAATTTCTTCCTCCTCCAGCATTTTGAAACCTTGTGAACCCTCCACCCCACTCATCCATGTTAACATGTCTATTGGTGCCATCCTGTTCAGGCATGTTTAGGCAACCATGTTGGTGGTATTTCATGGGTGCACACTTTTTTTTTTTTTTTTTTGGTTTTTCGAGACAGGGTTTCTCTGTGTAGCTTTGCGCTTTTCCTGGGACTCACTTGGTAGCCCAGGCTGGCCTCGAACTCACAGAGATCCGCCTGGCTCTGCCTCCCGAGTGCTGGGATTAAAGGCGTGCGCCACCACCACCCGGCGGGTGCACACTTTTAAAAGTACACTTCTTATTAATATTGACCAACTGAACTGGCATATTTAAATATGCTTAATGTATTATTTACTTTTAGTTTCAAGGTATTTTAAATAAACAAATAAATGTCTTATATTACATGTAATAATAATCATAGTAGTAAAAATTATGTCTGACACTTACTGAGAATTTACTATGATCCAGACATTAAGTATTTTGTAGTTATTATCTCATTTATTCCTCAAAGTACCTGTCACAATGTAAATGCTACCATTATTTCCATTTTGTAAATGGCGAAACTGAGTGTTAGTCGCAAAATGCTCAAGATCACCCAGTAAGCATTGAACTTGGTGGTCTAATACATGTACCCCAAAACCAGTCCAGTCTTGACCCTGCAATTAGTTCCTTATATAGTGCTGGTTCACCTAACTTTCTTGACCCAATGTTTTGCTGAGAACAGGGGCAATAGTGTACATGTGCGTCTTAGCTACTTCGTTGTTACTAAGTTCCCAGTACCAGTTCCTTTCTAGACTACTATAACAGTGGAAGCAGACACCACTTCCAGATCTATATTCCCCCAAGGTTCTTTCAAAAGTAAAATTTAGTAGGGGAAAAATGTAATTCCACATGATGTTTCCCTCAAGTACAGTTCTACATTCCAAAGTAACTGAGCATTCATTTCCTTAAAAATCATTCCTTTCTGGTGCCAACGGGCATTAAGAAAAGTTTTCAGTGGGTGTAATAAATTCCTACTTCCTTCTAGTACTGTCGTCAGAGTAATTCTGGAAAGAATCAAAGCCAAATAAGTTAGAGCAGTCTGATTTGCTCCCAAAGTTTATAGATAACTTTGAAGTTCATGTCTCACCTTTGTTGGTAAACACAAATGCCTGTAACACTGCTTGAATACAAAGTTCCACCTGTAAATAATGTCAGTTTCTTGTGGCAAAGTTCCCACTCTCATTTTCCTAGAGAATGTACTTTCCACAGTCTTCCACAGTGCTGTTTAAAGCAGTGGTGTTCATAAAATTAACTCCTCACTGAATTAAATGGTGAGTGTTGACACATCTCCCTCAGCACAGTTTGCTATGCCATTGGCCAACACAGACTATGTATATCTTGATTCCCTCAAAACAGAGGCTCTCTCCAGACCAAGGTGGGAAGAAGGAAATGGAGTAATGCCCCTAAGAGAGGAAAACACGGGTCCTTTTGGATTGCTATTGGCTGCATTCTAAAATTTGGGATGGATTTTCCCTGTAGAAGATAACCCATAAGTTTAAGTCTCCTATCCATCCAATGACAGGATATGGTATAGAATGAGATGAATGAGATGACCAGTTCAGATTCCAAGGAGGAAGATGTTAAGGACTTCTGGGGGTTTTTTTTGTTTGTTTGTTTTTGTTTTTTGGTTTGTGGTTGTGGTTTGATTGGATTTTTAACTTGAAAAAATAGAATGTGGGGCTAAAGACATGGCTTAATGGTTAAGAGCACTTTTTGCTCGTGCAGAGGAACCAGGTTCAGTTCCCATCACCACAAACCACATGCTAGTACACAACCACCCACAATTCCAGTTGCAGAAGATCTGATACCCTCTTCTGATCTCTATGGGTATCAGACACAGATGTGGTACAGATACATATACACAGATAAAATACTAATACACGTAAAATTTTAGAAATAAAATGCTTGATTTTATACTCGTACCCAGGCTAAACATGGCAATGGTGAATGGAGAGTTTTGAAAGTATTGTTAGTGTCAACACTGGATAAGGGCTGAGACTCTAGCTTGGTAGCAGATCACTTGCTTAACCTTACCAAGGTCTTGGGTTCAGTCCCCAGCAACATACAACACAAATGCACAACCCAGTGTTACAGCACCATCATGTTTGCCTTACTTTCTTATTTTTTCCAAAAGCTATTTGTCATTTAACATCAAAATAAGTAGAGCTACAGGAAATCATAATTGTTCAGCTGTACTCATTAGTAACTGTACAGAATGATGAATCTTTGGGACCACACTTGATTATTTTTTCCACGAAGCTGTAGATAATCTTGGCATCTACTCAGAGATCTCACAGTTTTGCATCGAGTACATTGTCTTTCATAATCCTTGTTGTTTAACCAAACAAAACACTGAGTTATCCATTCCCTTGAGTCAAGTGAATTGAGATAATAGTTCTTTCCAGAACATACAAAAACAGCCCGTATCCCTGCAACAGATTTATCGTATCAATGATAGGATTTTTAGATCTTCATTAGTATGAATTAAGAAGGGAAAACTTTACTTTGTAATGGTCTAGATGCCATTTACCCCATGTATACAGTTGTCTAGCTGCCACTACAATAAAATGCACCACTAATCCATCTACACGAAGGTCTTGCTCATCCTCTCTATCTGCTCAGTCACATCCTCCTTCCTACTAGCCACACCCAAGGAAACCATTGATTGCTTTGTTGATATGTTATTATTTCAGTCACAACTTCCATCGCCAGTAGTGTAGCCCATCTACACGAGGTAATGTCTCTGGGCCTTGTCACTTGACCCTCTAATCCTCTCAGAGGGGGAAAAAAAACTGCCTTGTCAGCCAAGTCTCACTGGCATTTAAGCATAACCATGAATTAGAGGAATGACCCACTTGATGGTTTCACTTTAATGCCTGATGAGCCAGCATTCAAAGGAAGCTGCTGACAGTGGCTGGCAATAGCCCTGAGCAGGCTGTATGTTAGACAAGCATCTTCTCACAACTCATCTTTATTTACCCTTGTCATAATCAATAGCTCAAATATAACTCCTTCTATGTGGATTCCCCCATATTCGCAATTAGACTTAGTGTCTTTCTGTTTTAAACCACTTATATTCATCCACTACCATCACACTATGAACTCAGTCTGGCCTTGTACTGGCATTGCTGCTCTGCTGTTTTATATTTTTAATTAAAATGCATCTCCTCAAGGGCTGTTTTTAATCACTTTTCTATCAACCTAGGACCTTGTGTAGTACCTCATTAAATACCCAGTACATTGTGGTTACAAATAATAGTCAGTCAATAAATGCCCAGAAAAGGATTTCTTGAATCTGGCTTGAGACTGTGGAAGTCTACGGTGTGAGTATCAACCACATAAAACACAAAAGAAATATTAAAGTCATTTCTTTATGCTGGTATTTCACAGAGGAGTGAAAAGCTCCAGTGGTACACTGTCTTGCTTTGCCCAGTGTCTCACCTCCTCTCTCTTCAATCGTTCTGTAGCAGCCTATCTCAGAGCTCTCAGGGGGGAATTGCACACTTTATTAGGAACAGCCACTGGCAGGATGGTTGAAAAAAGCTGGGCTTGATTCATTCTGCTTCTAGGTTTCAGCTCAGTGCAGAATTGTGCAGGCTTAGCCCCAGAACTCATGAGCACTGCAGACACAAGAAAGCATTCATCTCCCAACTCTATATTGCTCGGAGTTGAGATGCCTTAGTTGTCTTGGCACTTAAGTACTACAGTGATGGATATTTTATGAGCATAGAGCTGTCTAGATGCCATAGACACAATTTTATCTTCTAAAAAAAGAAGCAAAACCCTAGGAAGTATATGTTGGTCTTTCAAATGTCCCCTTCATTGAGTACTTAATTAAACACTGTCTCCCACTTTATTTATCACTCCCAGGAGACCCAAGGAGCCCTTGCAGTCCCTAATAGGATAATCTCTCTCTCTGTCTCTCTCTCTCTCTGTCTCTGTCTCTCTCTGACTCTCTCTCTCTCTCTCTCTCTCTCTCTCTCTCTCTCTCTCTCTCTCTCTCTCTCTCTCTCCCCTCCGTCCCTCCCTCCCTCCTCCCTCCCTCCCTTCCTCTCTCCCTCCTTTCCTCTCACTTTCTTTCCTTCCCTCTCCCATCTCTATCTATCCCTACTAGAAAATTCTTAAATACTCAAGAATGTGAATTCTTATCCTTTCTAAATTTCTTGCTAGCTTCCTTTCCTATGAAAACTCTGATGAAATATCTTCCTCCCACAAGTTTATACAAATGTTCAAAATCCTGTGCTTGGGAGTATAGCAGAGCACCACTTTGTAAGTAGAAGATATTTGAGTACAATACATTCTTGTGAAAATAATAGTGGGATAAGGATAACAATGATAGAAATTATCAAGAGTAGTGGGACTATAACTCAGTGGTGAAGCTCTGGCCTAACAAACAGTTGGTATTATACCAGGTCCTAAGTTCAGTCACTAGAAGAAAAGAAGTCAGAACCTAGAGTAACTGAAACAGGTCTGCATTCTGACACATGGCATTGTGGAAATCAAGTGTGAACCACTGGGATGAGCCATGCTGAAATAGGACCTGTTCCTAATCCCAGCCTCAGGACAGCACGCAGATGCTGCACTCCTGCACAATCTCTTTCCTTCACTTATATACTTGCCTTATTTACTATCCAATTCCAGTTTAGAGGATCTATTTGGTCCTACCCTGTTCTCTTCCTGCTTTTTGGCTTTGCCAAAGAAGACAAGTTGAAGTTGGGGATCTCCCTACCTCAGCCACAAGGGCTGGGAAGTTTCTAGATGTCTGCCTGATTTATATTTCTTTCTCTTTCCATTCTATTTTTAACTGAAGCAACTTTATTGATTTCCTTTTTCTTTATTGTTTTCCCACTCTATTTAATTTCCCTCTTCTGTTTTTTAGTCTGTTTCCTAAAACTAATTATTAGTCTACTTCTACTTATTTACTCTGCACTTCTGCCTTTACTACCTAGTATCTTAGTACATGTCATCTTATCCACGTTCCTTCACTTCTGAAATTTATTAAAGTTGAAAATAAAAGGTTGAAATTTCTTTTTATTAAATTAAATTTATTTCTTTATTTTCCATCCTTACCACAGTTTCCGCTCCCTTCTTTCCTCCCAGTCCCTCCCCTTCCCCCTCTCCTGCTTCTGCTCAGCCCCTCCCCCCAATCCATTCCTCCCCTGTTTCTGTTCAAAAAGAGGACGGCCTCTCATGGATATATATCAACAAAGCACAGCATATCAAGTTGTTGCAGGACTAAGCAACCCCCCTCCCCCTTGTATTATGGCTGGGCAATGCAACTCAGTATGAGGAATAGGTTCCCAAAAGCCAGCCAAAGGTTAGGGACAGCCCCTGCTCTCAGTGTTTAAGAGTCCTGCAAGTAGACCATGATACACAACTGTCACATATACAGAGAGGGCCTAAGTCTGTCCCAGGCAGGCTCCCTGGTTGTTGGATCAGACTCTGGAAGCTCTAATAAGCTCAGATTAGTTGTTTCTGGGGAGGGGGGTTGTGATGCCCTTGACCCCTCAGGCTCATGTAATCCTTCCTCCCTCTTTTCAGCAGGATTCCCCAAGCTTGGTCTAATGTTTGGCTGTGGGTCTCTGCATCTGTTTATATCAATTACTGGATGAAGTTGGGGTAGGCACCAATCTATGAGTATAGCAGGATATCATTAGGCATCACTACATTTACATTTTTTTTTCTCCAATCGTGTTTGGTTCTATCCTAGATCTGTAGGTCAACCAGCCTCTGGATCCTGGCACTCCAGGCAGTGCCAGGGGTGAGTTCACTCTAGTGGCATGGATCTCAGACTAGACAAATTGATTGTCCACTCCTAAAATCTCCACACCACCCTTACCCTAGCACATCCCATAGACAAGACAGACTGTAGGTCAAAGGTTGTGTGTCTGGTTGGTGTCCCAATCCATTCTCTGGAGATCTTGCCTTGTCACAGGAGATGACCAGCTCAGGCTATACATCCTCTCTTAGGAGTCTTAGCTGGGTTCATCATTGTAGATGCCTGGGAATTTCCCTTGCAATAGGTTTCTATCTGACCCAGAAATGTGTGTGCACGTACACACACACACACCTTTACCAGTCATCTCTTTCTGTACTCTCCCCCTCCATCCCTCATGTTCTAATCCCCACCTTCCCCCATTCCACCCACGAAATCTCTTCTATTTCCTCTTCCCATGGAGATCCATGTATCCTCCCTTAGGCCCTCCTTATTACCTAGCTTCTATGGGTCTGTGGATTGTAGCATGGTTACTCTTTACTTTTCAGCTAATACCCACTTATAAGTGAGTATATATTATTTTTGTCTGGGTTACCTCACTCAGGATGTTTTTTTTTTTTCTAGTTCGATCCATTTGCTTTCAAATTTCCTGATGGCATTGTTTTTAAACAGCTGGGTAATACTCCATTGTGTAAATGTACCACATTCTCTTTACCCATTCTTTGGTTGAGGAGCATCTAGGCTATTTGTAGATTCTGGCTATTACAAATAAAGCTTCTATAAACCTAGTTAAGCAAGTGTTCTTGTAGTATGATTGAGGATCTTTTCAGCATATGCCCAAGAGTAGTATAGCTGAATCTTGAAGTAGATTGATTCCCAATTTTCTGAGAGACTGCCAGATTGATTTCCAAAATACCTGTATAAGTTTGCACACCCACAAGCAATGAAGAAATGTTCCCCTTGCTCCACATCCTCTCCTGCATAAGCTGTCATTTGTGTTTTTGATCTTAGCCATTCTGACAGGTATAAGACAGAATCTCAGAGTCATTTTGATTTGCATTTTCCTAATGGCTAAGGATATTGAACATTTCTTTAAGTATTTCTCTGCTATTTGAGATTCTTCTGTTGAGAATTAACTGTTTAAGTCTTGATTCCATTTTTTAATTGGATTATGTGGGTTTTGGATATCTAGTTTCTTGAGTCTTTTGTTTATTTTGGATGTGGGGTTGATAAAGATCTTTTCCCATTTTGTAGGCTGCCATTTTGTCCTAATGTCAGTGTACTTTGCTTTATAGAAGCTTTTCTGTTTCACGAGGTCCCATTTATTAATTATCAGTCTTAGTGTCTGTGCTACTGGTATTATGTTCAGGAAGTGGTCTCCTGTGCCAATGTGTTCAAGGCTACTTCCCACTTTCTCTTCTACCAGGTTCAGAGTAACTGGATTTATGTTGAGGTCTTTGAACCAGTTGGACTTGAGTTTTATGCAAGGTGACAGATATGTATCTATTTGCATTCTTCTACATGCTGACATTCAGTTACACCAGCACCATTTGTTGAAGTTGCTCTCTTTTTTCTATTGTATAATTTCGGATTTCTTGTCAAAAATCAGGTGTCCATAGTTGTATGGATTTATGTCTGGGTCTTTGACTTGATTCCACTGATCCACCTGTGGATACTTATGCCAATACCATGCTGTTTTTATTACCATAGCTCTGTAGTAGAGCTGGAAATCAGGGATGGTGATACCTCCAGAGAAAAACAATTTTTAAAAATTGTCTATTACTGTATCTTCAGGGTGAGCATATTAGTCTCGCATGGTTGATTCTGCTCTTATATTCAACTCTCAAAACAGATCTGAAGTCAAATCCTGGTTCCCTAAGTACATGGTTCATCTACTGACTTGATAACCAGTCAAATAGTGGTAAAACATCTTAATCTTACTGGATCCTGATATTACCTGAATGTTACAAATGTTTTCACTGAAATAAAACAAGTGGCTTTTTTGTTTGTCTGTAACTTTCAAACAACACCTTATCACAGATGGTCAAGTTCCAGTCTAGAAACACAAGAAACATTAAAATACAGGCAGCATAATTTCTCTGAGGATTACTAGTTCTACCATAAAGAATACCATTGAGGATGAATCATATGAAATCCCAAAGTATTGAGCAAATGATCATAAGAGTGTTCAACAAAAATTAATGAAGACATGAATAAATTTCAGATGTATTAAAGAAAACACTAACAGCTGAAGAATGTAAAAATGTCAATATGGGCTATGAAATAAGAAATTAATAAAGACATTAATGCTGAAAAATTCCTGAGCTCCAAGAGCTCAGAAAACAATTCCAAGATTTGACAAATAGGATTATATAAAGTTTAGAAGCTTCTGCATGGCAAAGGAAATGATTATTCAAGTAAAGAAAACGTCTACCAAATGGGACAAAAATCTTTGTTATCTACATACCTGATAGAGCATCAGTATCTGAGATATATAATGAACTCATAAAACTGAATGTCCAAACTAAACAACTCAATCAATGAACAAGCTAATGAAGTGAGCACATATTTCTCAAAAAAGTAGAAATGACTAATAAACATGAAAAAATTAAATATTCTTAGTCTTTGGGGAAATGCAAACTATAATTATAGAGAGGTTCTATCTCACCACTCAGAGAGACTGTCATAAGGAAAATGAATAATAAATTCTGGTGAGGATGTGAGAAAATAGAGTCTTTGCTTATGTGGATATAAAGTAGTCTAGCCACTATGAACAACAATATGGAATTTCCTCAAAAACCTAAAAATATGTTGGACAGTTGTGGTGAACACCTTTATTCTCAGTATACAGGAGGCAGAGGTAAATAGAACTCTGTGAGTTTGAGGTCTACCTGGTCTACAGAGAAAGCCAAGGCTACACAGAGAAACCTGTCTCAGAAAACAAAAGACAAAACAAAACAACAAAAAAAGTAAAATCATACCACAAGCTATAGTAAGAGGATTCTAAGTCAACATATCACACAGTTCCTTGAGCATCCATTTATTGCAATTTAACTCACAATAGACAAGTTATGGAATCAGCCAGATTGTTATGTTGTCTTTTGTTTTTGTTTTTCTGTTTTTTTTTGGTTTTGTGTGTGTGTGTGTGTGTGTGTGTGTGTGTGTGTGTGTGTGTGTGTTATAAAATATGGAGTTTTGTTCAGTTGTAAGGAAGAACGAAATTATGTCATATGCTGGAAAATGTATGCAACTGGTTCTTATATAATGTGAGATTCATAAAGAGAAATGCCTCTTTTCCTTCATTTATGGATTCTTAATTTCATATGCATACATTACTTATGTATGTGGGATAAAGGCAGAAGGCAGACTGGGGTTAGGAAGAAGGCAACTGAAATCGAGAGGGAGAGGGTGAAGAAAGGAGAATAATATGGGTGACAGCAGGCATAGACCATGATTCCTGAAACAGCACTATGTACAATGACTATATACCAATAAAAGAAAAAAAAGCAAGAAAAGGGGAAGGGAAACAGTCAGTGACTTCTATCAGTCACACTTCTATCTTCTTTTTCTGCTTCTGTTTCTCAAGTCCTGCCTTCCTTTCCTGGCTTCTCTACCTTGCCGGCGACCTTGGTGTGTTTGCTCCCTTCCTACACCAAGAAGCTGTTAGACCCCACTAGTTTGAATGCTCTTAGTTTCTCCTTGCATCTTGTCATCCAAACATACTCAATTTGTTTTAATGGCTTTGTCCTCCTCTCCTACACACACACACACAACACTCCTACTAGAGTCTAGAGCATTCTCGGGCACTGATGCTAAGGATGAGGCTGGAGGAGAGCCAGGAGCCCAGGAAAGATCAAGGGACAGGGCAGGTGAGGAGAAGGGTCAGTAGCAACTGGCTTGGGCTCTTTTCCAAGAAGACTGTGGTTTTCATGAGAAGTTCTTTAGATTTGCTGTTGAATTTCGTTTGGAGGCACATTTGCAGTTTGAGCATTTGAACCTCAGGCTTCCAGTAAGGTCTCTCAGTAGTCAGATGGATCTGCTATACCAACCTCAATTGAAGTTGATTCAAAACAAAGTATCACTTCGATGGAATGTAATTTCTCCAAATCATTGTTGAAAATACAGATGAGTCTTTTGGGGGGAATCCCCAGGCCTACTTCACTGTGAAAGACCACATCTTTTGGCACTGGAAAATTTTGTTATTGGTAGAGACTCAATCTCCTGTTCTATTGTGAAGAGCTGCCATCTCTGCTGTTGTTGAGATTCACAGACACCATGACTTGTTATATTACTGTGAAAGAACGTTTCATTGGATCTTTTTATTGGCTACTAATAAGTGTACAGTTATTTCTTATAACTTCTTTCTCCTCATTCCCCACTGACACCCCCTACTCATAAAGATTTTGATGATATGATTAATGTTTTGAACTCTTTAAAGGATCTATGAAAAAATTAGAAATTGCTGTTGATTATTCATTTGAATTCACATTGTATCTTATTGGGGCCATTGTTTCATGTAGTATTAGTATGTATTATTGCACAATAGCTTGTTAATAGGCCATGTGCAAGGTAATGAGCAATGGTTCAATGTCAGCCTTGAAGGGTATATTGAATAAAGTAGTTTTTCACAAGTCAGCATTGGTCTGGATACTAATTAACATTTCAGTATTGATTTGAAATATGGAATGGGGAGTAAGCTTATTAAATATGCAGATTACTCTTCATTGAGTAGGGGTGATTATTGACTTCAACCACACTTTAAGAATTTATGAGGACCTTGACAAATTAAGCAAGGTGATTATAAGTAAGATGATGTTTAATGAGGACAAATAAGTGATGATTTACTCGTGTGTGTGTGTGTGTGTGTGTGTGTGTGTGTGTGTAATAGTTCAGAATTAGGGGATGAAAACAGTTTCAAAATGAGCCATCTGATAATCACAAATTTGAAATATGGCATGGTTGTTTATCAAGAAAATGAGTAGTTACCTAGTAGCATAAAATTGTCCAAGCCCTTTAAAGATTACTGTAGCCTCTTTAATAGTGAGAAAACAATGGAGCAGCTAATAGCTGCAAAAAGGTGATCAATAGATTCTGGGGATAAGAAATAAAGGAATTTATTCTTTAACTCAACAAGAGAATGAAAAGGAACAGCGTATTTATTACATGAAGAAAAGTCATGTTATGGGCAAGTGTCTAAGAGCGGAATGGCAAACTTCTCTGAAACAGAGTTTGAGGCTATACCTGAGCCACATTTTCCTGGAGTTCCATTTTATAAATCAAGCCAGTTTTTCTGGAAGGTGCACGTACCATAAGGCACCCCTAATCCAGTCATGCAGGGCTAGTGGGTGTGCCTCGCTGAGTTCTTGTGTAATTCTGGAGGATTTTTTTTTCTTAACAGAGGTGAAAAATGGTCATTTCCTGAGAGTGCATGAAAATTAATGAAGTACTACATATATTTTTAAGGATATAAAAGTTCAGAACCCCACTGTTCTACTTTTGTAATCTGATGGATTATTTGATAAAAATGATATACTGTCATTCTAATTTACATTTTGGATTTTTCTTCTAAGGGTTTCTTCTGTCTTTAGATGCGAAGAACCCAACAGCATGGAAAAAAAGAAGACAGCACTTCAGTGTATGAGACAATGTTTCTATTAAAGATACCTGGAGTGGGCTCTTCATGAGTTACCCCATAAAGGCTAGTCAATTGATCTTCAAATAGACAGCTGATTCCTTCCATTGAAATTATTTGCCTAAATCTTTTCAAAGCCAGAAATTCAGTATTATCATTAAGCTAAAGGAGCCTCTTTTATGAGCCTTCTCTCACTAATAGGCCCAATGGTTGCCTGTATTCCAAATGTCACTGCATTAATAATGTCACTACATTAGCTCATGGAGCTGTGGAATATGAGCCAGATTTTGTTTTGTTTTTTCCTAGTGGACAATTTGTTTCTCTCCATGTTCTCCTCTCTCTGTCTCTCTGTCTTTCCCTGTCTCTCTGTCTCTGTCTCTCCCTCTCTCTTTCTGTCTCGCTCATTCTTTGAATGAAAATAAATATTTATCATACAATATATTCTGATCACAATTCCCCTTCTCTACCTCCTGCAATATCTTCTTCACATCCCTACCCATCCAACTCCATACATTCTTTTTTCTATCTCCTTAGAAACAAACAAGCAAATAAAAACAAACCAGAATTTTAAAAAAGAAAGATAAGGCACATGCACATACACAAAAACCTATAGAAACACAAAATCAGAAATGATAATATACAAGAAAAAGGCCATTAATACTTTTAAAAATGCTACAAAAAAGCAGAATAAGACAAAAATTCTACAAGAATACCATTGAATTCATTTGTGTTGGCCAACTAGGCATGGGATGGATCCTATACTTAAGTGTGTTTTATATACCCTTTGCCTCCGTTGGGGAAAGTCATTTTTCCTTCACATGTGATTGTCAGTGGGAAACAAATTCTTAGATGAGAGCTTGAGTCTACCTCCCCCTCTCAGTGCTGGGACCCCATCTGGCTTGAACTTCTTCAGGCCTTGGCTATGCTGCCACATTCTCTATGAATTCATAGGTGAGTCAGTCCTTTTGTATCTGGAATACATTGTTTCCTTGGTGTCAATCATCCCCTCTGGCTCTTGGAATCTTTCTGCTTCTTCCTATATAGATCCCTGAGCCCCAAGGGGAAGGGTTTGATGAAGACATCCCATTTAGGACTGTATTCCAAAGTTCTCAACTCTCTGTACACTGTGCAGTTGTAAGTCTCTGTATTAGTTCCCATATACTGTAAGAGGAAGCTTCTCTGATGATGGCTGAGTGAGACACTGATCTATGGGTATAGCAGAATGTTATTAAGAGTCATTTTATTGTTATTTTCCTTTAGTAAAACAGTAGTATTTGTTTTTCGCCTAAACCCATGGCTTATATGTTCTCAGGTTCTTAGTCACCTGGGCAATGTCAGGCGTGGTTCCATCTCATGGGATAGGCCTTATACCCAGAGAGTGGTTGCTAACTCCCACAACGTTGGTGCTATTATTGCACCAGCATTTCATTTAATCAGGTCACCATTGCAGATAACAGGGTTGGTATCTGGATTGGTGGTTATTTTCATACTCTGGTAGCATGCAGAGTACTTTCCAGTACAATGAACACTAGTGAGTAGGGGTGAAGGCTGTAGTTAGGCACTTCTTAACTTCTCCATATCCGTTGGGTTGTGTTGTATTCTGCAATGGGGCCTTTTCATCATTTTGTGGAGAGCAACTAATAGCCTTGGCAATAGTGTGCAATGTGTGTGGGTTTCTATGGGGCCACTTTAGCAAATAATCCAATTGGAAGTATATTTTCCTGGCACTGAAAGTTTCATTTTGTAGTAAAAGGTGTCAGTTCGGGGTATTGTTTCCCTCATTTGGTTACTCCATTTACATTTCTAACACTTTATGTATATATTTTAAGAATGTTCTATGATAGTAGATTTATAGACGCCCCCTCAAATGGCCTTTCACTTTAGTTGTCCCCCATATATTCTACTATGTACTCCCATTTTCCCCAACACTCCTCATTTAGTCCTCCTACTCCAGTTTCCTCTCTGTCTCTCCACACTATATAATGTATTTACCTTTTTTTTAGGACATTCTCTCCCCACCCTCAGCTAAACCTAAACCCCTGTGATTATACTGATTACATTATGCCTATCAACGGGTTAAACACTAACATCCATATATAAAAGAATACATACAATATTTGACTTTTGCAGTGTTTGTTAACCTCACTCTGAATGATTGTTCCTGCCTCTGTACATTTACCTAGGGATTTTATGATTTTGCCCCCTCACCACCAGGGGAACAGTATCTCATGCATAAATGAAACATTTTCTTTATCCATTCATAAGCTGAGAGACATCTAGGCTGTTTTCAATTACTGGGTCTTATGAGAACGTCAGCAATGAACATGGATTAGCTAGTGTCTCTTATAGTAGGATGTGGAGTACTTTGGGAGTATGACCAATTGGTTTAGCTGGATCTTGAGGTAGATTTAGTCCTAGATTCCTGAGGAAAAGTAACATTGACTTTCATCATGGCTGTAAGAGTTTGCACTTCCATCAACAATGGATGAGTGTTCATCTTACTCCACATCCTTGCTAGTATGAATTTTCATTTGTTTTATTGACCTTAGCCATTCAGACTGGCTTAAGATGAAATTTCAAAGTAGTTTTGATTTGCATTTCCCTGATGACTAAGGATGTTTAATGTTGCTTTGTTTTTTAGCCATGTGTAGTTCATCTTTGGAAAATGTTCTGCTTAGTTCTGTATTCCATTTTTTAAGTTGAGTTATTTGTTTTCTTGATGCCCAGTTTTATTTTTTTTAATTCTTCTTGTATTTTAGATACTGACCCTTTATTGACTCTATGATTGGTAAAGATCTTTTCCTATTCTGTAGCCAGTTGCTTTTTCTGAATAATGATATCCTTTGCCTGGCAGAAGACTTTCAATTTCATGAGTCCTATTTATTAATTGTTCTTAGAGGTTGTGATTATTAGTATGCTGTTCAGAAAGTCTTTTCCTGTACCAACAGATTCCAGATTATTCCCCATTTCTCTTCTATCAGATTGAGGGCATGTGGCCTTATGCTGAGGTCCTTGATACATCTGGAGTTTTGCATTGGGTGATAAATATGCAGCTATTTGCATTCTTCTGTATGTAGCCATCCAGTTTGACCAGCACCACTTTGTGAAGATGCTGTCTTTTTTCCTTCTTTGTCAAAAACCAAGTGTCCATAGGTGTGGAAACTTATGCTTGATGTGTAATTTGATTTCATTAGTCAATGAGTCTACATTTATCCCAGTACCATGCTGTTTTGATTACTATAGCTCTGTAGTACAATTTGAGATCAGAGATAGTGATAACGCTAGCTATTTTATCATTCAGGATTGATTTAGCTGTTCTGGATTTGTTTGTTTGTTTGTTTCCATATTAAGCTGATTTTATTTTTACTTTCATGTCTTGAACTTTTGTCATCATTTCATTCCAGTTTATTGTTTTTCATAGACTTCATTAAAGGAATTATTTATACTCTCTTTATGGTCTTTGAACATATTCATTAATTGTTATTTTGTAGTCCTTGTCTTGTGCTTCAGGTACATTGCATTTCTCAGGGCCTATGTAGCAGGATTACTGGGTTCTGGTGAAGGCGTGTTATTTTGATTGATCATGTTTGTGTTTTTGCACTGGTGTCTAGGAGTTTGGGGTTAGGATGCTTCAGGTGTTTCTAGGTGTTGATATCTGGTTTTGTCTTTGTGGGGTGGGTGTTCTGCTCCTTGGTTATGCTGCCCTCTCTGGATCTTATGAATGTATGGTAGCTGTGGTTTGTCTGGTAAGAGAGTGCTTCTACAGGCTGGGTTGGTAGTAGAAAAGAATAGAGGTGGGATAGGAAGCAAGGCTGAGAGGAGGTTTAGGAAAAAACTAAGGGGGTCCTTTACGTACCAAGATGTGGGGTTCCAAAACATTTGGAGGTATTGCGGGAAGAAGGGATCCTGCAAGTAGATGGAGAAAGGCAAAGATTAATCAATAGAAACAGAGATGAACAGGCTAAGGGACCTCGGGTACTCTGAGTCTGAGTCTCCAGTGAATAGAGTTGAGGTTGGAGGAGAGGCTCCTGAAAACAGGCTCTTACCAGGCTGAAGGTGAGAATGGAGAAATTATAATGATGGAGGACTGGAAGGATAGTGTGAATCACCTTACCCGAGTCACTGTCAGGTATGGCCACTGGGGAGCACGTCCCAGGTAGAAAGTGTTTCTGGGTGTCTGTGGCTGAAACAAGGAATAGAAACAGGCTAGACAGGAAGGCTGAAAGCGTTCACAGAAAGGAGGAAAAGTGAGTCTGCAGAAAGGTTCTTTGGAGTCCTTAGAAAATGGAGATAGGATGGGAGAAGAACACCTGCAAGTAGTCAGTTATGGGGCTGAGGATGATAATGGAGTACAAACCAGACTCTGGAAACCACATTTCTCTTCTGACGTGAAGAAGACTTGTCATTTTGCCATGTACTTTCCCTATCCTTCTACAAACTTGTTTCTGAGGAGATGGGGGAACTTCCCTGAGGAGGAGATGTTAAAATGAGCAATGGGGTTACCTAGAGAATATGGCCACTGGCCATCCTACCAACAGGAAAGGAGAAAGTCCTGAGAGGGTGTTCATTCCATGCTTCTGAAAGAAGAGCATATGTACTCCCTCTCCTCCTAATGATCCAAATATTCACCAGAGGGGGAAAACAAAGTTCAATTATCTGTAACAATAATCAGTATTAACTAGTGGATGTTCCTTCCATATTCTTGTTATTTTAATCTCTTCTATACTTCTTTTTTTTATTTTTTTTAATTTTTATTTTGCAATACAATTCAGTTCTACATATCAGCCACAGATTCCCTTGTTCTCCCCCCTCCCGCCCCCCTCACCTCCCCCCCAGCCCGCCCCCGATTCCAATCTCCTTCAGGGCAAAGCCTTCCCCACAGACTGAGATCAACCTGGTGGACTCAGTCCAGGTAGGTCCAGTCCCCTCCTCCCAGGCCGAGCCAAGGGACCCTGCATAGGCCCCAGGTTTCAAACAGCCGACTCATGCAATGAGCACAGGACCCGGTGCCACTGCCTGGATGCCTCCCAAACAGATCAGGCCAATCAACTGTCTCACCTATTCAGAGGGCCTGATCCAGTTGGGGACCCCTCAGCCATTGGTTCACAGTTCATGTGTTTCCATTTGTTTGGCTGTTTGTCTCTGTGTTTTATGCGACCTTGGTCTCAACAATTCTCTCTCATATAAACCCTCCTCATTCTCGCTAATTGGACTCCCAGAGATCCACCTGGGGCCTAGTCATGGATCTCTGCATCCAGATCCCTCAGTAGTTGGATGAGGTTTCTAGCACGACAATTAGGGTGTTTGGCCATCCCATCACCAGAGTAGGTCTGTTCGGAGTGTCTCTCGACCATTGCCAGCAGTTTGTTGTGGAGGTATCTTTGTGGATTTCTGTGGGCCTCTCTAGCACTTTGTTTCTTCCTATTCTCATGTGGTCTTCATTTACCATGGTCTCCTATTCCTTGTTCTCCCTCTCTGTTGTTGATCCAGCTGGACTTGGTCTTCTATACTTCTTAAAACCACCTGCGCCTTCTATATAGTCCAATCGTTTCATGTAACAGTGAGTGGGGAGGTTTTCTGTTTCATCTTCCTTCTGACACCCCATCCAGAAATCATGCAGCAGACAAGTCCTTCTCCTCTACATGGCTGCTCTTTTATGAGCATACACTCTTCTCTGTTCCAGGTCCCAAGACCGTCGGAGTCATGGACTATGCCCTCTGCTTCTCCAAATGCCTTTCTCGTTGCCATTGGCTTGGATTCTCTTTTCTATTTTCCTGGCATCTGAGTTAATTTCACAGACAATGCAAAATGTTTTGGCAAAGAACTCACTGGAGGCATTCTAACACTTCATAGCTAATTTTGTTACAGAGGAAGTTCCCAAAATCTCTCTCAGAAGTGTAAACTATACCTACTGAGTGACTCACTGTACATAGTGAATGTGTGTCTGATTCTTTTGAGTAAAACTTTAATAGGAATACTGGCTTTCTACAATGAAAGTAATGTTTTAGAAAGAATAGATGAAAAAATGAGCCTGGTTCATTATTGGCTGTTTTTCCAGACAGAAAACTTCATAAGAACCAGAAATTTGTATCATTATAAGATGGTCAAAGAGGTGATATTTCATAAAATGTTGCCTGAATATGAATGTAAGCCAGGGTTAGAAACATTGAGGAAACAGTCCTTTATAGTCTCAAAGGATAAGAGTCCACCTGGTCTAATGAAGCAGCTTGGTGTATAAATACTTCCCAATATATGGAGAGGGGATAAATGGAGACAGGAAGGAATGCAATGTTGGCTTGCACTGTGAACGTAGAAGAGGCAAAAGACTGCTTCTGAAAAGAAAAAAGACAATCTAATTCTTGGAAAGCTCTTGAGAGCTAAAATGTCTCAATGATTGCTCTAGAAACATAAAGAGACACAGAAAACACTAATTAATGACTCAGAGGATAAGCCCTAAACTATACACTCAGTATATATATGAAGAACATTCTACCTATGGGTTAAAGTGGAAATGGGTAAAAGATTTAGAAAAAAATTGTCTAGGTAAAAATGACGAGATGATGGGGAACAAAAAGACAAAGGTGATGAGAGGCTGCAAGATTTAGACGGTGTCAGGTACAGAACCTAATAACTGTTTAGAGGAAGGAGCAACAACACAGACAGAATGGCCACAGGAAGAAAGAGCAGTTAGTGGAGAGCATCTAATTGTCAGGAAAATGAGGGGACGGCAATTACAGAATGCATAAGAGGGAGCAATACAATAGTAATGGTAATAATAAAGTTGATAAGTACAACCTCATAATCAGCACTTAGGAGCTAATCACTAAGAACAGTGTCTTATATGCAGTATCTAATTCAAACCTTCATACAGAAGCATCATCTGCTTGTGTTTAATAGGGAAAGAAATTACATTTAGAGAAGTTTAAATAATTTGTTCACAGATTAAAATGCAAATTAAAACATTACGTCTTTAAACCTGTGCCTTTGCAAAATAAGAAGCTGCCCAATTCAGGGCCCATGGTCATGCCTCTCAGTGGAGCCTACCTGGTCTCACCTCCTCAATCTCAATTCCCAAACCTCACCAGGATAGTCCTATTACACAAGACTTTTTACTCACTTCTTGAGTCTAAGTAATACATTTCTACTGGGATTTTTTTTTATTGTAAAATTGGGGTCGTTTTACATGCTGAAATATCTACTTCTGAGCTCTGCGCATGAGATCTTCGGCTGCTGCAGCCAATGGACAGCAGTCGGTACTGGGCAGGTTCTTTATGGGTCACTGGTGAACCTTTCCAACTGCTACAGAATTCAGAAGAGGCAACTCAGAGAGTATGGGCAGGGAGGCTTGTGCTGGATAGGGGGATGAGTGTCATAGACCATGTCTGTCTTTTCCCTCTGTTAGCCCTTTGCTTGGAGTATCTAGTGCCAATCCTATTAGGCATGTTTCATTTCTCTCTCTGCCCTGAAGAAATATCCCTTCTGATGTAGTAACTTGAGTTGATTATTCCATTCCCTACAAAATGGGATTTGAATTAAAATTCCCCAAAGCCAGGCTGGCAGCTCCTTTCTGTCATTGGTTGGTGAGTATTCCATACAGACAGCCTATTTTTCATTCAGAAAGAAGAAGGAGACAGCCTGAAGGTCTATGGAAGTGACTGGAAATGTTTATGTAGGTAGCATCTATGCTCGGAAGGAAATCACATGCAAATGGAAATAAAAGCTCACTGCAAAGGAATAGGGCATTAAATTTCAAATAAATAGTTAACAATCTTATGTTTTAAAAATGTAACCATTCAGTAACATATCTATTGTAACATGCTTTTGTTAATGTCACATCATTCCTAAAGTTTGTTGTGGAGACACTGAAGAGCATTCACTCTCTCATGTTCATACAACAATAAATTTAGGAGGGAATCAGACATTACTTCTTCCTACCCAGATGCCCAAATCTGGTCTTCAGTAAAGGGCCAGCTTGAGTCTGCTAGAAAACAAGTCCACCAGAAGAAATCCCTCCACATCAAAAAAAGGGGGGCACTGTAGAGAAGAGTGCCACCACTGCCCTTGATTCCTACAAGAACAATAGCCAGCTTGGACTCTGGTACCACTCTGGAGGCAACTGTGTCCCTTTGCTTTATCCATTAGGAAACTGAGGCCCGTGGGCCATCTGGCACATGCAGCTTGAAAGCTACATTTCGACTTAAATAGCACTGCAGTTGCTCTCTGTTGTTTCTGGTATCAAGCCATTGCCTGATTCCGAAGTCATTTTAAATGTTTGAAGGGACCGTCAGTATTCACCCTTCTCATGGAAGGAGTTTGTATTATCCTACATCCACTCAAATAGTTAAGATTCATTTTCACAGGACTGCCCTGAATAATATATACGTAACATGCATGTTAAATAACTAAGTAAAGCTTATCTATCTTTCGTTGATATTAATGGTAGTTTGAGGGGAGACCAGTAGGGGAGTTAAAAAGAATGATGGCAAGCTGTTGGGAATAGGCCGATTAGCACCCAAACTATTTTCTTCTTTTTTTTTTTCCCTAACCATTCTCTAGCTAGAGTTCATCATACCACCATTTTAAGTCTAGGTGAATGAATTAGGGCATAAGGAGAAGGGGAGTCAGACTTAATGTCCATGATGAAAACATTGAGTTTGTATGTGCATGTGAGTTTTATGGAGGAAAGCAGAATCACAAATTACTCTGAAATTCTGTCACCATTCTTTCTGTAGCTTTGGAAACATTGCCTACAGGGCCCAAGGAGGGAGGGAGGGGGTAGGAGTGGTAGAGAGGATTCCTAGCCAAGGGGAATTAATTTATGTTGAATGATGCTGCGACTGTTTTGTGTTTTGATATAGTGACTAATATATGATATATATATATATATATATATATATATATATATATATATATATATATATCATATACATATATACTGGGATATATTCAGCTTTTGAATTTTAGATATAATAGTCTGAAGATGCCAGCTTATAATAACCTACTCTATTTCTTTCAGGGGCTCATCTATATAGATCACTGCACTCCTGTCTGTGCTGGCTCCTCAGCCAGCCTCTGACCCCATGATAAGCTAACTGTAGTCTTCACTCCACTGTAATCACTAAAGTTTTGTCACCTTTGGTGTTACTGTGATGTGTTATAATGCAACAGTGCTGAATCAGACAAGCTGTAATTTTTATTGCAGTCATTTCTCAAGAAAAATTTACAAGCTGAACTTGATATCAGGAGGGAACACAAACATGCCTTTGTTCTAACTTACAAAATGCCCTGCTATTTGAAACTTGAAGAATGTTGGAAATAAATAGTCTTTTTTCTGATATTAAGGATTTGACATAGGCAATATATTAAAATATTCCTTTACAAATTTATTGTGTACAAAGCAGTTTCATCAACTAAACTGCTTATAGTATAACTATATTCATGTTGTAAAACTAATATTTAAAGTGAAGTATGTCACAGAAACTTTATTATATTAAGTATTAAAAAGCTCAGCATTTTATTACAATTCTCTTTTATTGGAAGACTAGGAGGAAACATTAATTTATCAAACAATATTGTATTAATGTGACTATTTAGGAAACTACTTCTACATTTAGATATGGTAATTTTAAATTCACCCTGGACTGTGACCACATTGTATCCAAACTGAAGGCCTCGGATAATTAAAATCAAGAGTGCCGGGCGGTGGTGGCGCACGCCTTTAATCCCAGCACTCGGGAGGCAGAGGCAGGTGGATCTCTGTGAGTTCGAGGCCAGCCTGGGCTACCAAGTGAGTTCCAGGAAAGGCACAAAGTTACACAGAGAAACCCTGTCTCGAAAAACCAAAAAAAAAAAAAAAAAAAAAAAATCAAGAGTGATGGCAGCTCTGCTGAGCAGGAGCAAGTGACCATTCTGTGCTGGTGGGTGTTCTAGGGAACCACAGTAAGTGTCTTCTCCATCCAGAGACCCTCAGGCTTCTGTGGAGCTGTGGACGGCTACCTGGCCTTTATAAAAGTTTGATAAATGAGGCCTTCTGTTTTACCTACATGGACATATTTTGCTTCTTCCTGGCTTGTATCCTTGAGGGTTCTACTTTAGGGTACCCTCAACTACAAACAGGAAGTATATTTTAATACACCTTTACTCCCGTTATTGAAATGAGTCTTCCTGAAGCAGAAGCACTATAACATCCCCAAGATAATTATTTTACATCTCAGGAATCCTTTGCTCTAGGTTGTGCCCTGCTACTAGTATTCTGGTTTTCCATCTTTCCTTTGCTCTCAACTATTTATTTGTATTGGATTTTTACTTTATTGTTTTACAAATAGTAGATTTAGTTTACTGATTATAGGAAATTCCAGAAAATTCTTTTCACCAAACAGTGCTTTTTAATTTATCATTTATGTAACATATATGGAAAGTAAAAATGAATATTATAAAAATGTTACAAAGCAGAAATCCAAAATTCAATAGTTCCCATTAAAAATTTGTACAAAAAGTATTCCTATAATAAACAGGGTACATAATTTTTGTTTCATCAATTTTGTGCATTTTGCAGATGAGTGAGCTGCAGGAGAATTCTCAGAACTTCATTTAATGCTAGCTTTAGCTTTAAGGACCTTCAGGAAATCATTAGTTAACTCCATTTAAAAACACCCCAGAAGGTCAGAGATATGTATTACATGAGATTTATGGCCATGGTTGTGGATTGCCTTGGGCATTTATTCTTGTTTACAATATTGAGTAATGTTTCAAACGTCAGTTTCCCATTCCAGAGTCTGTAAGTTTGATGCACGTCAGCATCAGATGTGAACAGTGTGCCAAAGACATATCATTTCTTAAATATCCATCATTAGAGTTGGAGACCCAAATAAATTCAATGAATTCCAATGAGTATAGAGTGTTTTGTAGGTTAGACAGTCCACAAGGCTCGATCAAACCTGAAGGAGGAAGACTGGCTAGGGAACTCTAGGAAGAGTTGGAGCGAGGCAGTGATAGTGATGGATGGACACAATCAAACTATATTATGTAAACAAATTGAAGTTTTAAGGAATAAATAAGTGGATAACTAAAAATACTAATTTTTAGGAATTTCATACAATATATTATGATTATTTTTACCTCTCAAACCTACCCATACAACCTCTAACTCTTATTAGATCCACCTTACCTCCCTACCTCTACAACCTCTAACTCCTTTCAAACACACATTATCACCCTACCCACACAAATTTGTGTCCTCTTTTTAAAATAACCATTTGGCTCCAATTTGTGCTCTCTCTGTTTACAATCCTGGGTGAGGAACCACTCACTGTAGCATGGTCTAAGTCCAGAAGGCACACCCTTAAAGAAAACTGACTTCATCTCTCTGTCTCTAAGAAGCAATCAACTGTCTATATATCCTCTTTAGGAGTGACAACTCATGAACACTTTCCTGCTTCATGCTAAAGGGTTTATTGGCCTGCTCTTGTGCAGATCTTGTGTAAGCCACCACAGCTGTTGTGAGTTCATGACTGCAGCAGTCTTGGCTGATGGGAAGAAACAGTTTTACTCTAGTCCTACCCAGCATTTATTCTGCCCCTTCTTCCTCAATAGTCCCTAAGCCTTGGTGAGAGGAGGTGATATAGATGTACAATTTGTGAATGAGCACTCCCCTGACATTTATTCTTTGTACTTTTAATAGTTATGTCTTTCCTCATTAACCACCATTCAGTGCACAAAGAAACTTCTCTTTGCTAATCTATTGGTAGAAAGATAAAAATTTAGAGAACATTTTGGTACTTCGTCCATTTACAAGAATGACAGTAGGCTTATGAACTTCTCAGCCATGGGTTCTTGGCAAGATTTATAGTACAAGGCATGATGTTACTCCTGTGGAACAGGCTCAGCCAGAATGCAGTTGGTTGCTGCCATAGCATTCTTGCCGCTACTGCACCAATGAGCCTGTCTTGCCATGCCAGTCATTACTACAGTTCACAGGCTTCACAGATGGGTAAAAATGTTAGTGGCTCTTCCCACTCCCAGTAGTCTGCAGAGTTTCTTCAATACTATGAAAGCTAGACAGCAGGTAAGAGGCATCCTAGTTGGTACAAGCTTGAGCTCTCTTAGTGTGTAGGAAGGCTATTGATTTGGGTGTGCTTATTTTGTAATCTGTCACACTTTGCTGAAAGTATTTATGAACTCTAGAAGTTTGCTGGTGGTGTTTTTTGTGATTCCTATATATAAAATTATGTCATCTGCAAATTGGGATAGTTTGACTTGTTTCTTTCCTACTTGTGTATGCTTTATTTTATTTCTTGTTTAATTGCTCAAGCTAGGATATCAAGAACTACATTGAATAAGAGTTGTGGAAGCGAATGCCCTTACCTTGTTCCTGAACATAGTGGGAATGCTTTGAGTTTCTATCCATTTAATGTGATGGTGGCCATCTGTTTGTCTTAGGTAGCCCTTATTGTGTTCAGATATATTCCCTTCACATTTAGTCTCTCTAGGGTTATTACCATGAAAGGATTTTGGTTTTTCCACATCAATTGAAATGATTGTATGATTTATATCCTTGAGTTCATCTGTAGTTAATTATATTTGTTGATTTATGTATATCAAATCATCCCTGAATCTCTGAAATGAAACCAACTTGATCATGATGAATAATCCTTTTGATGTATGCATGAATACAGTTTGTACATATTTTATAAAGAATTTTTTTATTAAGAAAATTTTTTCATTCATTTTACACACCAATCAAAGATTCCCCTGTTCCCTCCTTCTGACCCCTAGCCTCCCCCCACAACACCCCACACTCCCCCCCACAAAAAGGCAAGGACTCCCATGGGGAGGTACATCCAGTAGAGGCAAGTCCAAGCCCTTCCCCCAGACTCAAGACTGTACAAGGTGTCCCATCATAAGTAGTGGGCTCCAAAAAGCCCCTCATGCACCAAGGATAGATTCTGATTCTACTGCCAGGGGGTCTGGTCCCTTAAGCAGATGAAACTACACAACTGTCTCACTTAAGCAGAGGGCCTAGTCCAGTCCCATGCAGGCTCCATAGCCATTGATCCAACATTCATGAGTTCCCACTAGTTTGGTTTGGTCATCTCTGCAGGTTTCCCCATCATAATCCTGACGTGCTTGCTCATAGAATCCCTCTTCTCTCTCTGACTGAGCTTCTGGAGCTCTGCCTAGTGTTTAGCTGTGGATGTCTGCATCTGCCTCCATCAGTAACTGGAGAAAAGCTCTGTGATAAAAGTTAGGATATTCATTGGTCTGATCACTGGAATAAGCCAGTTCAATTCAGGCACACCCTCCACTATTTCTAGTTGTCTAAGCTGGTGTCATCTTTGGGGATTCCTGGCAAATTACCTGGCACCGGGTTTCTCTCTATTCCCATGATATCTCCCTCCATCATGGTATCTTTCTCAGTGCTTTCCCACTCCATCCCTGTTCCAGCTTGACCATCCCATTCCCTTATGCTCTCATCCCCCATCCACTATCCTCCATTGTCCACGCCTCACCCCAGCTTGCTCATGGAGATCTCATCTATTTCCCCTTCCCAGGGTGATCCATGTGTCCCTCTTTGGGTCTTCCTTGTTAGCTAGCTTCTCTGGAGTTGTGGGTTGTTGATAATTATCCTTTGCTTTACTTCTAGTATCCATTTATGAGTGGGTACATACCATATTTGTCCTTCTGAATCTGAGTTACTTCATTCAGGATGTTTTCTAGTTCTATCCATTTGCCTGCAAATTTCATGGTGTCGTTCTTTTTCTCTGCTGAGTAGTACTCCGTTGTGTATATGTACCATATTTTCTTAATCCATTCTTCAGTTGAGGGGCATCTAAGTTGTTTCCAGGTTCTGGCTATTATAAATAATGCTGCTATGAACATAGTTGAGCATGAGTCCCTGTGGTATGATTGAGCATACCTTGGGTATAGGCCCAAAAGTGGTATAGCTGGATCTTCAGGAAGATTGATTCCCAGTTTTCTGAGAAACTGCCGCACTGATTTCCAAAGTGGCTGTACAAGTTTGCATTCCCACCAACAGTGGGTTCCCCTTGCTCTACGTCCTCTCCAACTTAAGCTGTCTGCAGTGCTTTTGATCTTAGCCATTCTGACAGGTGTAAGATGGTATCTCAGAGTCATTTTGATTTGCATCTTCCTAATGACTAAGGATGCTGAGCAATTCCTTAAATATCTTTCAGCCATTTGAAATTCTTCATTTGAGAATTCTCTGTTTATCTCTATAGCACACTTTTTAATTGGGTTGTTCATTATTTTGATGTCTAGTTTCTTGAGTTCTTTATGTATTTTGGAGATCAGCCTTCTGTGAGATGTGGGGTTGGTGAAGGACTTTTCCCATTCTGTAGGTTGTTGTTTTGTCTTATTTACTGTGTCCTTTGCCTTACAGAAGCTGCTCAGTTTCAGGAGGTCCCATTTTTAATTGTTGCTCTCAGTGTCTATGCTACTGGTGTTACATATAGGAGGTAGTCTCTTGTGCCACTGTATTCAAGACTACGTCCTTCTTTCTCTTCTATCAGGTTCAGTGTAACTGGATTTCTGTAGAAGTCTTTGATCTACTTGGACTTGAGTTTTGTGCATAGCAATAGATATGGATCTATTTGCAATCTTCTACATGTTGACATCCAGTAAGCCAGCACCATTTGTTGAAGATGCTTTCTTTTTTCCATTGTACAGTTTTGGCTTCTTTGTCAAAAATCAGGTGCTCATGGGTGGGTGGGTTAATGTGGGTGTCTTCGATTTGATTCCATTGGTCCACATGTCAGTTTTTATGCCAGTACCAAGCTATTTTTATTACTATAGCTCAATAGTAGAGCTTGATGTCAGGGATGGTGATGCCTCCAGAGGTGGCTTTGTTACAGTATTCTTTTAGCTATCCTGGGTTTTCTGTTTTTCCAAATGGAGTTGAGTATTGTTCTTTCCAGTTCAGTGAAGAATTGTGTTGGGATTTTGATGGGGATTGCATTGAATCTGTAGATTGCTTTTGGTAAGATTGCCATTTTTACTATGTTAATCCTACCTATCTATGAGCATGGGAGATCTTTCCATTTTCTGATATCTTCTTCAATTTCTCTCTTCAGGGACTTAAAGTTCTTGTCATACAGGTCTTTCACCTGCTTAGTTAGAGTTACCCCAAGATATTTTATATTATTTGCGGCTATTGTAAAGGGTAATGTTTCTCTGATTTCTTTTTCATCCCATTTATCATTTGTATATAGGAGGGCCATTGATTTTTTTTAGTTAATCTTGTATCCTGCCACATTACCGAAGGTGTTTATCAGGTGTAGGAGTTCCCTGGTAGAATTTTTGGGGTCACTTATGTATACTATCATATCGTCTGCAAATAGTGAAAGTTTGATTTCTTCCTTTCCAATTTGTATCCCCTTGATCTCCTTTTGTTGTCTTATTGCTCTAGCTAGAACTTCAAGTACTATATTGAATAAATATGGGGAGAGCAGACAGCTTTGTCTTATTCCTGATTTTAGTGGAATCACTTTGAGTTTCTCTCCTTTTAATTTGATGTTGGCTGTTGGCTTGCTGTAAATTGCCTTTATTGTATTCTTGATCTCTCCAAGACCTTTATCATGAAGGAGTGTTGGGTTTTGTTAAAGGCCTTTTCAGCATCTAATGAAATGATCATGTGATTTTTTTCTTTCAGTTTGTTTATATTGACAGGTTTTCTTATGTTGAACCACCTTGCATCCAGGGGTGAAGCCTACTTGATCATGGTGGATAATTTTTTTGATGTATTCTTGGAGTCGGTTTGCCAATATTTTATTGAGTATTTTTGCATCAATTTTCATGAGGGAGATTGGTCTGTAATTCTTTTTCCTTGTTGCATTTTTGTGTGGTTTGAGTATCAGGGTAACTGTAGCCTCATAAAAAGAGTTTGGTAATGTTCCTTCTGTTTCTATTGTGTGGAACACTTTGAAGAGTATTGGTATTAGCTCTTCTTTGAAAATCCAGTAGAATTCTGTGCTGAAACCATATGGTCCTGGACTTTTTTTGGTTGGGAGACTTTTAATGATGATTTCTAATTCCTTAGGAGTTATTGGTCTATTTAAATAGTTTATCTGGTCTTGATTTAACTTAGGTATGTGGTACCTATCCAGAAAATCATCCATTTCTTTTAGATTTTCTAATTTTGTGGAGTATAGGTTTTTGAAGTATGATCTGAAGATTCCCTGGATTTCCTCATTGTCTGTTGTTATCTCTCCCTTTTCATTTCTGATTTTGTTAATTTGATGCTGTCTTTCTGCCTTTTGATTAGTTTGCATAAGGGCTTGTCTATCTTGTTGATTTTCTCAAAGAACCAACTCTTTGTTTCATTGATTCTTTGTGTTGTTCTCTTTGTTTCTATTTTATTGATTTTAGCTCTCAATTTGATTATTTTTTGACATCTATTCTTCCTGGGTGAGTTTGCTTCTTTTTGTTCTAGAGCTTTCAGCTGTGCTGTTAAGTTGCTAGTGTGAGATTTCTCCAACTTCTTTTTTTTTTTTTTTTTTTTTTTTTGGTTTTTCGAGACAGGGTTTCTCTGTGTAGCTTTGTGCCTCTCCTAGAACTCGCTTTGGAGACCAGGCTGGCCTCGAACTCACAGAGATCCGCCTGCCTCTGCCTCCCGAGTGCTGGGATTCTCCAACTTCTTTATGTTGGCATTTAATGCTAAGAATTTTCCTCTTAGCACTGCTTTCATAGTGGCCCATAAGTTTGTGTATATAGTACATTCATTTTCAGTGAATTCTTATAGAGAATTTTTAAGTCCATATTCATCAAGGAGTTTGGCTGATAAATCCCTTCTTTGGAGCTATTGTTGGATCTTCGTATATGTTGGTGTCAGGGTGATTCTGGCTTTCTACAAATAGCTTGTAACTGTTCCTTCCATTTCTAATTTATGAAATAATTTGAGGATTATTGGTTTTAGTTTTTTTCTTTGAATATTTGGTAGAATTCTGCACTGAATCCAAGCCCTAGTTTTTTTTTTCTTCTTAGTTCAGAGATTGTTAATTATTGCTTCTATCTCATTGATTGTTAAAGATCTAAGTTATTTACTTTACATTGGCTAAACTTTAGTAGGTATTACACATCTAGAAATCCACTTACTTCTTTTAGATTTTTTTAATTTAATGGAATATGACTTTTTGAAGTAGGTTCTTATGATTATCTGAATGTCTTCAGTGTCTATTGTCATGTTTTCCTTTCGATCTCTAATTTTATTAATTTGGGTCTTCTCTTTCTTTTTGTTAAGCTGGCTAAGTTTGTGATTTTATTTCTACATTTCAAAGAACAAAATCTGTTCTACTGATTCTTTTTATTTTTAAAATGTATATTTCTTTAATTTCAAGTTTAATCTTCACTGGTTTTCTCCGTGTACTTCCTTTAGGATTGGTTTGTTATTGTTTATGAGTCTTCATCAAGTTATTTGGGATCTCTCTGAATTTTTAATGTGAGCACTTATAAACTTCCTTGTTAAGATAACTTTCACTTCTCTCACAAATTTGGATATGTTGTGTTTACATTGTCACTTAATTTTAGTGATATTCTAGGAACTTTAAAATTTTTCCTTCTTAATTTCTAACTAATCCATCATCACTAAGTTCTGTGTTGTTTTCTCTCCATGAATTTATGTACTTTATACGGTTTCTCTTGCCATTCACATCTAGTTTTATCATCTCATTGTGGTCAGAATACAGGTGATAGTTTCAGTTTTTCTGTTTGCTGAGATTTTCTTTTTATCCTAGTATGCGATCTCTTTTAAAGACAGTTCCGTGGGGTGCTGAAGAGAGTGTACATTCTTTAGCATTTGGGTAGAATGTTCTATAGATGTCTGTTAGGTCCATTTGATCTATGATGTTATTTAATTCCAGTGTTTTTTTCATTCTTCTTTTGGACGGTTGATCTGTCAAATGCTGAGAGTGAGATATTGAAGTCATTCACTATTATTTTGTTTGGGTTAATCCATTATTTTTAATCTTGTGGTGTTTGCTTTAAGAAGTTGGATGAGCCTATAATTTGTACATATATATTTATTTAAAATTGTAATTTTTCTGATGGATCAATCCCTTTCAATGAGTATGAAGTAGCTCTCTTTATCTCTCCTGATAAGAATTGGTTTGAAGTCTGTTTTGTCAGATGTTAAAAGAGCAGCACTTGATTGCTTCCTGGTTTCCTTTGCTCAGAGTCCTTTTCACTTCTTTTTACCATAAGGTGCATTTCTTGGAGGCAGCAGAAAGAAGGGTTCTGTCCTCTAAACCAATGTTGTCTTTTGATGTAAATTGTGATGATCAATACTGACCACTGCTGGCCCCTAGCCTATGCTTCTGTTGCTTTTAAAGGGTCCATCTTTCTCGTGTGAGTTACCAGCTCTACTTGTACATAGAGGTTTTTTTTTTTTTACTTTGTTCTGTGGGATGTGGATAGCCCACACAAAGTCTGCCCATTCTGAGTTGCTGTGTTCCCACAGTGTTGTTGATGGCTGTGTGGTACACAAGGTTCTATTCAGAGTTTGTGGTAACCTTCAAAGTTACAGCTTCATCTTTCCTGTTCTGGCACCAATAACATCCATGGCAGCAGTCACTGGGAACCCCTTCTATGAAATCCTTACCAATCCACCTTTGTAGATTTTCTGGTAAGAGTCTTTTATCTCCATTTGCCTGAGGGGAGATACACTATGGTGACAGAAGATATTTTCAGTCTTCTAAATGTAGAGAATGTTGTTTGATCCAATGGTAGAAGGAGTGTGTTCTGTTAAACCCAAGAACTGCAAGGAGAAAAGACCAAATCCATGATTGTCTGATTAAAGCAAGCTGCATTTTGGGGTACACCCGGGACTTCACAGTTCTCTCACCCTAAGTCTTGATTTAGGAAGGCAGCCACTGATGGCCTCCTGAAGTCCTGTTTATAGGAAAGATGAAGTGTTTACAGAGACGAGAGAGTCAGCTGTTGTACACTGTTAGAAAGACACAATGAAGGGGAAGGAACAAGGGTGAGGATAGTTCGAGTGATGTTCAAGTCAAACCCAGGATTTGGAGAAGTAGCAGATGGAGTGATTAAGTATTCCCATTCCCTGTAGTTCCCAAACTATAATCAGCCACTGGATTTACTTAGCTTCTATTCTACAATCTTACCTGGAAATAAAAAATAGATTTTTCTTTTAAAAAAATTAGGGAAACTAGCCATATAACCTTAGACAAAGAAATGCTATTTCTAGCTCAAAGATTGTTATGAAATTCTGGAGTATTATCATAAAAACTGAAAACATATTCAGTATGAAATGTGTCCCATCTGAATTTAACCAAAGCAGTCTTTTAACTGTCTTTGTCTCTCTATTTCTTTGCTCTGCCCACCCTCTTCCTCTTCTCCCTTTCCCAGTTTTCTTCTTTTGCCCCTCGCCCTTTTCTGCACACACCACACACACACACACACACACACACACACACACACACACACACACATACCCTAGATAAAATATAACCAAGGAATCAGAGAAACACCAGCACCTTCAACTGGAAACAATGACCTCCAGGGTCTCATGCCCTGTATTTGAATCCCGGCTCTGTTCCTCATTGGCTATGTCATACTGCCCATTTAATCTCATAACCCATCTTATCTGGAACTTGGGTGAAATAGTTCTGAATGTAAGGCATTCCAGTGTGGATAATATATGTCACTTGCTTGTCATTATATATTATCCATGCAGTAATGACTATCATAAATACTAGATTTTACATATTTACTAGACTTCAAAACATGCTGTTTATGTAAAACACAATTATGTTATAAAAGCTTTAAAGCCTTGTCACAGAGGGAGACAGACGAACAACTTAATATGTCACTACTAATTTGCCTCTACTTTGATGAGATAGCTCAATTTTCCCCCATGAAGCCTCTACACACAGCAAAAGCATTAGTACTAAAACCTTCACCTTCACTTTGCTAATGATGTTGTATCTTGATAATTTGCCATATGTAGCTAGAGTTTTCCTGCCTGGCCCACAGTCAGGACAAATCTCTATCACCTGCCAGTCCCACAGCCTCAGACCCGACCAAGTAAACACAGAGACTTATATTGGTTACAAACTGTATGGCCGTGGCAGGCTTCTTGCTAACTGTTCTTACAGCTTAAATTAATCCATTTCCATTAATCTATGCCTTGCCACATGGCTCGTGGCTTACCGGCATCTTCACATGCTGGTTGTCATGGTGGCAGCTGGCAGTGTCTCTCTGACTCAGCCTTCCACTTCCCAGCTTTATTCTCCTCCTTGTTCCGCCTACACTTCCTGCCTAGCCAATGGCCAATGAGTGTTTTATTTATTGACTAATCAGTAACACATTTGCCATACAGAACATCCCACAGCACTTCCCCCTTTTTTTTTCAAAAAGGAAGGTTTTAACCTTAACAAAGTAAAATTACATATAATTTGGGAATTTTGGCGTAGCTTCTCTTACTACTTTTTGCTGGACGGGAGCGCTGTATCTTATGGGGAAACAAAATTTTAGAATTATGGAATAGTCCATGAGGCTGTATCATCTGAGCCAGATGCCTTCAAACCATTCTGGATGTTGGATCATCTGGGCCATGGTGTCATCGGAGACCTTTCAGGGGGTCTTGGCTGGTCAAACCTGATGTATCTTAATCTGGAACAAATCCATAGCCTCTGGCTTTCTGTGGAAACAAAAGCAGAGACTCTTTTCCAAAGTAACATATCCTTATATCCAAATTTTGAAGTCAAGGTACCTTTAAAATATACATATTGGTTTAACTCAACATCTTTTACAATCAGTTGTTTTTCTGCAGTTAAAAATCCCAAAGACAACACAATCTAGATTCTCTGTGTAATATTCATCTTTACGTGGCTTATTTTTTATATTAATTTTACTGTCTCCTTAAAGACATCCCACAGCAGCCATATGTAACTTAAAGCAGTTCTCCTTAAACATTACATTTCAATATTAAGAAACCAGAAGTTAAGAAAAGTTGTTTGGTGTCTGGCTTTGGGTGAATGGCCCTTTTGTTCCTTCAGTTGTATTTCTATGTAACAATACTCAGCACTCTTTCTTATGTCTCTCTTCTCTCCCAATAACCAAGGTCTCTTCAGGATCTGTCCAAGCAAACAGATATTCCTTACGGCACAGTCTTGGACTCTGCAGTGTATCAGCATGTCCGCATGAAGGGGCTGAATCCTTTTGAGAGGGACAGCATGTATTCCCAGATGTGGAGAATGATCAACCGAAGCAATGGGTCAGAGAACAATGTTCTGGAGTCCCAAGCAGGCATCCAAAAGGTACCATGCACTTCATTCATAGTCCTTAGCAGATTGTCTTCAACATGGTCATGGCTAAGTTGACATTTCTTTCTTTCTCTTTTATTATAATTCTGACAATGAATTTTCAGGTAAATTATATTTTTATTGTTTTAAGGAAGATCTCATACAACTCATATTCTCATAGAGAAAATACTAGGTCCCCTGTGATTTCTTTCCCTTGGAAATGACTTTCCCTTGGAAATCCAAAACTAAAAGCTGATGCTGTCATTTTGTTCAGAAAAGGATTAAGGACTTACAAACACAGAGACTAAATAAGTTTTCCCAAATCCCATTCATGTTATCCAATTCATTTAAATGACTCAAGGTGCTTTCTACACAGCATTTGTTTATAAGACTAAAACTTTATCTTTACTTGTGATTATCTAAAGCTATTTGGAAGAAAAATTTAATTTTGTCAACAAATACATTTCCTGTGAATGACTGTTTCTGTTTTCCAAGGTGAAAATCTTTATCTGCTTATTTTTCTATAACCATCATTTAGAAGTAGATATATTTAAAAGGTTTAGAAAGGCTTTTACACATTTGTAAAAAAAAAAAAAAAAAAATTAAGAGCTAGTCTTCATTCTGGATGTAGTTTATTTACAAACATACACAAGCAATTCAGCTCCCAATAGCCTCCATGAAAGAACTGGGTAATTTTTTGCTTAAAATTATAACCAGTGGCTTACTGTGGTTGGCATTCATTAGGTAATCATTGAATAAACAAATGAACAAACAAACGAATGAATGAATATCAATAACAGATACAGTAATGCTCACTTTTTCTTTATGACCTTCTATATCAGAGTAGTTCTGACCCCAAGTCTGAGCTTCTTGCTCAGAAGGTAAGCACACTGCTAGAGGAGGATTTTATTATTCTTGTTCTGGTATGGCTCTCAGCCTCTGAGATCAACCTAAATCATCTTTGCTGAGGCCATATTGGTGTCATTGTCTTGAGAACGAATGCTGATTATGTCATCTTCTTTACAAATATTAACAATGCTTATGAGAATGTGAACATTCTTAGCATGTCAGGAGTAGCCTTTAAGGAAGGAAGTACATGATCTTGATCTATTCAGAGAATTGTCTGATGTCTTTGCTCTCATTATATAAATCCAAAGTGTTGGCCAAATCTGAAGGCCAAAGCGTTGATTGGAAATACGGCTTTTCTTGTCTTTGTCAAAAGGACCCTTGGCTCCTGGAAGATTAACACGGCAATGACAGAGTAGAAGGCTAGGAGTGGACCATGGACCAGTGTGTGGTTAAGCACGTATATTGAGGGAAGGAAGAAAGGGTGGATGTTTTAGGTTTATCATGTAGGTACTCATAGAATGTGAGTTAATTTGAACTTCTAATTAGTCTTTTAAAGGGTTAAAAGAAATAGTTTTCCTTCATATTATTGACCACCAAAAATGAATCTTACAGGCCAGAAGAAGTACTTTCACACAGGAGTGTGTGTTCAGTGCAGATGAGGCCATCAGTCATTCTCCCAGCATCACTTCCTACTGCAGAAAAACAGAAATATTATCTTTGAAGATTAGTATAGATAAAAATTCTTATTTTGTAATTGTACTACGTTTCAGTAGGGAAAGCTGCCCAGAGAGAGTACATTTTCTTTCATCAGAAATATATAATCTCAAAAAAGTATTTTAAAACAAACAGATGTATTCACCCATGCATCAGTGTATCCTTTTTCAAATATTTGCTAAATACTAGCTGTGTACCAGTCCCCTAGATATGAAGTAGAGATTTGTTCAGCATTAGAGAAAAGGTCACTGGGCTCATGAGCTGGAGTCTGGTAAAGAAGACAAAAGAGATATAAAACATAATTTAAATGGCGATAGATATCATGAGATTTTTTTTAATAGGGTGAAGAGACAATGTACAGTTCATAGTTTTTTCTCAATGTCTCACTTCACTCATTGACAATAATAATCCCAGTGGAAGAAAAAAAAACGTGGGCTGAGAAGTCCTCACATCCTGGACTTGAGGATAGCTTGACTTTTAAAATAAATTCTGTAAATAGGCGCATATATTTTAGAATCTCCCTGGGCCTTGAGAGTTTCATCATGATGATAAGAATTCCTAGCTTACACAGGTTTTGTCAACATTAAATAAAGCCACTCATGTTGATTTTCTTCTGTAATCCCAGCATTTGGGAGACTTAAGCAAGAGTATTGTGAGTTTTAGACCAGCCTAGGGTACATAGCAAGATTCCATCTCCAAAACCTAAAAATAAATAAGTAATAAAGATGAAATAATATGACATATATAAAGCTTCAATAAAGAATATGAACAGAGGCAGAAACCTAACTTTTAAGACAGTTTGGAAGATTAACAAGAGAATGGACACATGAAGAATTTGTAGCTACAAAACTCTATCATTTACTACTTCCTCCTTTAATGTATAATTGTGGTATAATAAAAAAGAAAAAGAAAGCACAGTATGAAAAGTAGAAAGCAATTTCTATTTCCTGAGAGTTGGCTGATTAGGAAAGTTAGTCAATTGAACAGAGGAAGTCCAGTCCTGAGACGTGTCTTCTGCCTTTGATGGAAGGGTAATGAGGACTGACATGATGAATAAGCAAGCCTGTGCCAAATGCGTTTGTAGATTTCTTTCCCCAACTTGGAAGCAGCTGAAAATTGACTGGTTACAGGATAGGCAGTAATAATAAAGTGTATTTGGGTTCAGTTTGTAAGGTTTAAGGCAAGTTTTACTAAAAAAGGAAAATCAACCACCGAATAATAACCTCCTCGATCTGTCGAAGTTCATCGAAGGTTCTGAAATCCAGACCTGTAAGACACAAAGCCTGACTGTGTGTGGGTTCTTTGTCCAGAAACTGGCCTTGCACAGCTCACATAGCTGCTTCCTGTTCTCTGTCACTGGTTTCTAATTCATGGAGGCAGGAAAAAGAAAAAAGAAAAAAAAGTTCTTCAGCTGTATCTCTAACAGAAATCCATATCTGCAGTAACTGCCTCACAGAGAAACCCGCGTCACTGGGAAGAACAGTCCTCACAATCTATAACTTTGAATAGATCTCATTAACGTCTTGGGCACTACTTGTTCTTAATTGAGCCACCAGTTTCCCCTCCTGGAAGGCATAACCTGATCCCCTCAGGTATCTTTGTTCTGTTGTGCTGGAGACATCTGTGTAAACGAACAGTAAGTAGAGGGTTCATAGTCTTGTAAGACAGTCACGTGGACTGAGCCATCCTAATTAAAGTAAAACTAATATGTTGCTGTGTTCTGCCTGGGGATTTTTGCATAAGTATTCAAAAGATATGATTTAGGAAATGCAACTGAGAATTTTTTTTTTCAGGAAGTGAACGGTTATTTTTGAGTACTTTCTGTGTATCAGGCAGTTGTCACAGTGGTGAAGAGAAATGGAAACAAATGCTTCCCTGGAGTTAACCTTCTAGCAAGGGAGGCAGACAATAAAGAAAAAAACTATTGTGTGTTCAGGAGTGAGGAAGGTTAAAGAGAAAGAAAGTGCAGAGCTTTGGAGTGTGGACAAGCTGTTATTCCAGCTCCTTAGTTCTGGTAACCAAGGAAAACTTCACTGTGAAGGAGACACTGGAATAAAAACTTGAAGCAGTGTGTGGGGGCCAAGGGAGACAGAGAAACTGACAAAGAGAGACAGAGAGAGAGATTGAGAAGTAGTGGTGTGTTTCTAGGCAAAATATTTTTAGACAGAGAGTCAGCCAGTGCAAAGGTTCCAAGGTGGGCAATGCCTGGATTTTCCTAGACTATGAAGGGGAATGTGACTTGGTGAAGTAAACCTCCAGCATCTGTAGCAGAGATTCATCGAGAGCAGAGAGTTAGAGGATCAAGAGGTGAAGTGGAGGAAGTCACACTGGGTCTTGCTCCTTAAAGCAGGGCCCTCTGAGGTGACAGCAAAACATCCCCATCCCCCCACCCCCGCCAGAGTTGATGATAAACACAGACTCTCAGCCCCACACAAGTCCTCTGAAAGTGGACCTTTGTCACAAGATTTGAGAATGATTCTTGTGCATAGTAGAGTTTACTTCATAGTAATGCAGGACTGTCTAGAATATTCTGATTTGGCTTTCATCTACAAGGAATAGGAAGCTCAAGAGGGTTGTTAACAGAAATGTAATCTGACTGAAGTTACATTTTGACGAAGCACCAAGGCTATGGCTTTGTTGAATTCTTGAGTGAGGAAGATGCTGCTTATGCACTAAGATTATGAATATGATCAAACTCTATGGGAAGCTGATAGGAGTGGGCAAAGGCTTCAGCTCACAACAAAAACCTGAATGTAGGAGCCAACATTTTCATTGGGAACCTGGACCCAGAAATCTATGAGAAGCTGCTTTATGATTCATTCAACATCTTTGGGGTCATCTTACAAATCCCCAAGATTATGCAGGACCCTGGGACAGGCAACTCCAAGAGTTATGCCTTCATTAATTTTGCTTCATTTGATGCTTTGGGTACAGCAACTGTAGCCATGAATGAGCCATAACTGTGTAATCACCCTATCACTGTGTCTTATGCCTTCAAGAAGGACTATGGGCAAGTGCCAAGGCTCAGCAGCTGAATGACTTCTAGCAGCCCAGAACCCACTATCCCAAGCTGACTGCCCTCATCAGCTGTTTGCAGATACACCCCTTTCACCCTGTGCCCCCAATTCTGTGGTTTTATCCTTGGATTCTGGGCTTCCCCCACCAGGCATGCCTCCTCCTGGCTCCTTCTCACCTCCAGGGCTGCCTCCTGGAGCCCTCCCTCCTGGGATACCCACAGCCATGCCCCCACCACCTATGCCAGCTGAGCTGGAGGACATGCTCCCCCTAGCAGTAGAAACTCCAGGAGGTGGGCATCCTGGTCACGGTCATTCACATCCGCACCTAGTCCCACCAGGTGGGATGCACCATCTAGGGATTTCCCCAGTGCAGCTGGCTCACCATGGCCCCCCCATGGCCTAGGACACTCATACACTGGATAGGCCTCTAGGGTCTGAGGGGCAGACAACACCAAGCCACCTCCTGGAATGCCATGGGTCATCCAGGTCCCATCAGTCCACACAGTATGCATGGGCCTCCTCCACTGAAGTCCCCTCATGGATACACTGGTCCTCTGAGAACCCCTCCCTATGACTACCAGCAAGGGCCCCTCCCTCCACCCAGACTCACTCTACGTCCCCCACTTCTACCTCGTGGTCTGCTTGGGGCCCACTTCCTCAGTAAATTGTCAGCCTTTGTCTCCCTCTTATGTCCTTCCGGTATCTTCATTTCTTGGACCAATCAGAGTTGCTATAGCTCATCAGAGCTAACCTACTGACCCATCTCCACAACTCTGTCCCCATTTCAATGTCATATTTTTCCCACAGGGGGTGGGGTTTCTTCATTTTTGTTTTAAAATGTTGGCCCTAATTGTTTTACACATCTATAGAGAAAATAAAACTATACTTCTTGATTTAAAAAAAGAAAGTAGAGGAAGAAGAAGAAGCTCTGGGCTAGAACCCAGGGCCTCTTCCATGGTAGGAAGTGCTATACCAGTGACACCCAATCCTAGTAGACAAATTCTTTAAAGAGTTTGCCTAACAGGATGCTGAGACATATGGTTTCTGAGAGGGATGCGAGGTTTAGGGATTTTTTTTTTTTCCGAGACAAGGTTTCTCTGTGTAGTTTTTGGTGCCTGTCCTGGATCTCGCTCTGTAGACCAAGCTGACCTCGAACTCACAGAGATCTGCCTGGCTCTGCCTCCCAAGTGCTGGGATTAAAGGCGTGTACCACCGCCTCCTAGTCAGGTTTAGGGACTTTTTGAGAAGTCCCTAAAGTAGGTGGGTACCAGATCTGTAGAGTGAAGGGATTGTAAGTAGGAAGGAAATTCATGTTGCAGGAGAGAGATGACAGAATTGCTGGAAAACGTAAGTAGGAGATACTTTGTAAATCCCGACTGGAGGACTGAGAATGAGCACAATCCATCCAAAACCAGAGGAAAGAAGAGGCAGCACACAGACACACATGTGGGTGGTAGAGGGGTGTGGTGACAGGAACACGGAGGTCACTTATTACTATTTTTTATTTACACAAATAAACAAGAACCTAGGTCTTTGTCTTAGTTTAGAGATTTAGGGAATAAAGGAATAGGGATGGAAATTCTGGAAAATGGAAGAAACTTAGGGTCAGTGGACTTCCTAGATAAGACTAAGAGTTCTTTACAATGGTGGATGCAACTAGTAATGTAATACATCAGCATGGTTAGTCCCTCTGTCTGTCCTGTTCAGCTGCCTGAGTGTAAACATAGAGTGGGTATGGTAAATTTCACCAGATCTGGTGTCAGATAAGTAAGTATCAGAGAAAACAATAGGGACAATGGAGTTGATTATGCACAAACAATAATTGCTGTCGTGGATTCTGATCTGCATATGAATGTGATTACAAAGGAAAACTGAGGACACCAAGAAGATGGTAGGAACAATCAATTACAGGTCAGAATGAGACTGAGGGGGCAATGGTTCTGTGAGCTGGAATAATAAGAGTCCAAAGCAGTGTGAGGCTGGTTCTGAGAGGACACATTTGAAACTGAGATTATTAAGAGTGCTGCTGCTGTTTTTAAAGATGGCATGGTGGGGGAGTGCTTGACTGGAATAAAAGGAAATCAGTTACTGGAAAAGGATGTCTAGATCCAAAAATACATAGAGAGCTGGCACATAGAAGAGTGGCAGAAAACCATGTAGTAAAACCAAGGAGAGGTGAGGGGATGAGCAGATGAGTAGCAGGTAGTACAGTCTGGTAACAGGAGCTGGAAGACTAGAGGATGTCAGTGACAGGCATCCAGAAGTATTGGGATAATGAAAAAATCCCGATCCAGCCTGATGGTGTGAACGTTGCAGCAAAGGAAAACAGCACCAAGTGAGACAAGTAGAAGCTGCACAGTGGCCCAGAGGAGAAGCAGATTGTAATGAGCAAAAGAAGGTTAAAAAAAAGTCTTCAAACAGCAAATAGGGGATATATGTCAGGGAGCCATCCATTTTGGTTCGCCTAAGATGGTCTCATTTTCCCAACACTTTCAGCACTGTTCACTATATCACATTTCTCTCTTGAGAATTCCCACATGATAATTAAGTACAGTCTCCCTAAATACAAGGATTGTGCTGGTGATGTAACTCCTGAAAGCACAGTGGAAGTATCTGCAGAGCTATTTAAAATCAGGGTATGTGTCCACCCATATCGATGATACGTAAGTAATGATCTGGGGACCTTGGGCTCGGCATAATGGTGAGCATTTGGTGAACAAAGCCAAACTTAGTTGTGGCTTTAAACAAGAAATGATGAGGTGTTGAACCATGTGTGCCAGAGGCATGTGCATGTACCCAGGGGCATATTGAGAGGTAGACATCTCTGACCCCAGAGACATCAGGGTAAGTGGCCTGGCCAGCTTTGGTCTATAAGCAGCCAAGTTTAGAGTGCATTGCTTCCTCAGAGTTTTGGGGCTAGGATGGTGACTAGCTAATGAATGCTAGACTTTAAGATGAAGTGAACACATACAGACCAAGTTATACAAAGGAAGGAAAAGCCCATGAATAGAACACAAATATAACCATGGTAAAGTTATGTTTATACTTAATCTTGGTCTTAGGTACCACTAACACATGGGAGCCATATTTTCTTTTCTAGTTATTCCCTTCCCCTCCTCTTCCAGCTCTGTAATATCATTTAGCATTGAGTGGAAATGCCAAAGTAGAGTAAACATAATGAGCCTGAAGCTGAAAAATGGATCAAATGAGTTTCAGTGAACAACTTGGTGATAAACGGACTGGGTGTATAACTTTAAAATCTGGCGTAGGACCTTATTACAAAAAAAAAAAAAAAAAAAGAATCATCAAGCTGAACACTCCTTGAGAAAAACAGAAAAACTAAGCAGCCCTGGGCTATGAGAGGCCAAGCAGTAGGCTGTCACAGTGCTGGGCTTAGAGCTGGCATGTGCTAGATACTTTTGCCGTCTTGCCAAATGATGGCATTAAACAATGTGATTCACTTTAGCACAAGCCCCACCCCCACTCCCACAGCTGCAGCTTGGATGGCATTGGTGTGTTTTAAGTCTCTCCAGAAATCAGAGTTTTTATGTAGGTGTTAGTAATCATACAGTGAAAGAGGACAACCTCACGCCAGGGGGAGAAAGAGAGAGTCCATGTAGTCATTCTGCAGTCTCGTAGTCCATCCCTTGCGTTTGATGGGTATTTCTAATCGCCATTTTTAAGACTTACTTTAGTTAATAACCCTTGTGGATTTTTGAATAAAATTCAGTGTTGATTCTGTATCTACTCAAAAAGAGAAGGAGAAATCAAGAGTTATGAACTTCTTAAAGATTCACTGGCATTTTAACTGGCGTTTCGGTATATCAGATTCTGGAGCACACAAAGCTGGCTGCAGCAACTTTCTTATCTTGATGCTCAGAAACAAAATAATGTGTGTAGAGTGGATCCTGATCAAAATAATGAGGTAATACGTGTGTAAGGATGACACTATTTGTCAAAGTGCATGGTCTTAAGATTGCTCTTTTTCATAATGAAAAATGGATTTTGAAGCTGGGACATAATCCTTATCGACTCAAGTTCTTCTCATTAACCACATTCAGTTCTATGCCATCTATTCACTGACTTCTTGCAACAACGATGATTTCCTCCTGGGAGCCCCATGAGCCTGTGGTTAGGGCTGGTTTAACACACACTCTTGAACTCAAGTGGAAAACTTGCCCAGTAACTCTTGACTTCAGAGTCGCCACTACGCTCAGGGCTTCTTGGAAAAGGAAGTACTTTAATAATACTGATTGTTCACCCAGTTCTTACTTTAAAACCTTTGCAAATTGGAAAATGCCATGTATTCCTAAAGCTTCTGCTGGAAAAACCATAAACTCATAATCCTACTAGAATTCTAAAATCGGTTCACTTTGCTCACCTCGTTTTATCCTTAGGGTCAGCCTCCACTGACAATGGGGCATGTGGCTTTCTCACTTGCCTGTCCATTTAATCAGACAGTGTATACAAATCAGTTCACAGCTGGGCGGTGGTGGTGCACGCCTTTAATCCCAGCACTCGGGAGGCAGAGCCAGGCGAATCTCTGTGAGTTCGAGGCCAGCCTGGGCTACCAAATGAGTTCCAGGAGAGACGCAAAGCTACACAGAGAAACCTTGTCTCGAAAAGCCAAAAATAAATAAATAAATAAATAAATAAATAAATAAATAAATAAATAAATAAATAAATCAGTTCACATATGCATCAAGGATTTTAGCTTGAGTCATGTTTTTTTTTCCTTATATTTATTTGTGTGTTTGTGGAAAGTGCATGCCACCTGCCACCATTCTTGAATGAAGATCAGAGGACACTTGCTAGACTTCGTTCTCTCCTTCCACTGTGTGGGTCCTGGGGATTGAACCCAGGTCATCAGGCTTGGCACTGAGCCCTTCTGACTACAGAGCCCTCTTGCTGGTCCCTGTTTTATATTTGGATTATCTTAAACAAAAAGGCACCTTATGCCTTTATCTTTTTAAATTTCTATTTTATAAACCTGTTTCAGGTTAGAATATATGACCTGTACACCATTGCAATACCTTTCAAATAGCCCATGAACTTGGTAAATGCATGGAAGTTTTCTTTATCCTCAAAACAGCAATAATAAACATGTATTTTTATGTTAGTTTTCTTATAGACACAGTCCTAAAAGTGGCACTGTAAGTTGGAGGTCAATCACATTTGCATATTTATAGTTGTGTAATATGGTCTCTAAAGACATACCAATCCCTACTGTGAATAATCATAAGAACATATATTCCCCTCACTTCCTGCCAGAAATTTAGAATTAAGTGGCATTACAGCTATTTTGTTTTTCATTTGGTGAAAATGATGAATGATTAATTTTTCACCTCAATTTTCTGTATTCTGAATGTTTATGTGAAACTGAATATTGTCAAAGGTATATTTTGCACATCTACAGATTGGCAAATCTTTACTTGTCCATTTCTATTACAGTTTTATAAATTTAATGTCTCTGTTATGTTACTGTGGATTGAACCCAGGGGCTCCCATTCTGTGGCAGGCTTTCCCACTGAGCTGTGTCTCCAGCCCTCTTTTTTTATATTCAAAAACAGATGTTTTAAAAATAAGGTCTGGCTTGGAACCACTCTGTAACCCAGGCAAGTCTTGAACTTGAAATCCTGCCCCAGCTTCCTGGCTAACCAGGGTTCCAGCTTGTGGCACCTGGCCCAGCTCTTTTGCAATATGAATAATACAGAAATCTTTTGTCTTTGATAGTCTTCCCTTCACCCTCAATGCTCTCATCTCCCTGGTCATTCCCACATCTCCACTTCTGCTGCCAGGGAACGATGGCAGAAGATGACGTTTAGTCACTTTCTGCCATAAATCCACATGCCCTAGTGTGCACTTTAGAACACACTTCTTTTAGCAACCAGTACTTCCACACAACGGCATTTACTTTGCAAAGAGCAGAAAAAAAATTAAGTGGTTCTGTAAATACATCTTTAAACCATTCACTGTTTGCACTTCTATCCCTGAGACTGAAGAGAAACAAGGATTTTAAAACATGATATATGGTGATATAAGCCTCAACAGTTTGAAATAATTCTCTATGAGTGTTTTCTAATGAAGATGTCAGGCTATCCTGCTTGTCTGCTTGTTTCCCTTGCACAAAGTGCCTTTAACATGCACTTTGCATTTTTAATATCTGATCCCTCAGTGGTAGTCAGAAACCTGTATAGACACTATTTGTGCCCTGTAGGCCTCAGCTTCTAGATGTCCCTTCAAATCCATAACAAGTCCTTTCCTCCTTCCATCCCCTCTCCCTCCCTTCCACTTCATCTAATTTATGAGTTCTTTGTTGTACTGCAATTTTCTTCTCAACTGCTTAATTCAGTCCTCCAGATGAAGCACAAAGGCAGTGATCACCAGCCTATATTTCTCTCCTTACACTTCCAAATTCATTGTCGTTTGAGGCACTAAAGCTTCTGATTTCAAATTCTCCTCACTCATTAAATATCTGTAACTATTATTTTCATTATTTTAAATCAATCTATCTTGCAAAATCCTCTATAGCTCTACAGTATAGCACCAGCTCAGCCTGAGAAATAACTAAATAAAGAGTGAATGCCTCAAAAGTATTTGGAGCTACAAATATGTTACAGAATAAAATCATGCTTACTCTTGGTAGAAAATAAAATCCTCTGTTATACATAGTAACAGATATCAGGGTCTCTAAATGCAAGATAGATTTTCAATAACTCAGCAACTATGATAGATATTCCCTTTTGAAATCATAAGGAGTTTGTTTGCAATATAATTTGGTCACATCATATTAATATTTTAATAATATTTAGCATAAACTTTTAAACTGTATTACTTTGTATATTTATGGTGTGTGTGTGTGTGTGTGTGTGTGTGTGTGTGTGTGTGTGTGTACGTACGTCACATTGGAGGTCAGAGAACAACTTGCAGTTCTCTCTTTCTGCTATGTGGGATCTGGAGATTCAACTCAGTTCTTCAGACTTGGCTGCAGATGTCTTTACCCACTGAACCATCTTGTTGATACCATACATTTTTATCAAAAGGTTTAATTTAATTTTTAAACTGGGCTAAAGTACAAGTGACATAAAATTTAGCGTCTTTGGTATTTTAAGTGTGCACTTAAAGGATAGTGAATAGATTCACATTGTTATACAATGATCATACCTCTTCTGAGCTTTATCTTGTAAAACTAAAACTCTGTATTAAGTCCCCATTATTTCTGCCCCAGTCCATTATCATTTACCACTTTACCTTTCATCTCTATAAACTTGATTGTTCTAAATATCACATACAAATTGGTCCATAAAGTATCTGTTCTTTTGTGACTGGCTTATATCACTTAGAAAAGTATCCTGACAGTTCATCTATGTCACTACATGTGTCAACATTCTCTTCCATTTTAAGGTTGAACTGTATCCACTTCATGTTGTTGTGTTAGCTTTTCTGGGGAAGACATGAACAAATGTCTATTCACCCCAGATAAAGCACCAATGGCAAGCCAAAGTGCAAAGTCCACTTGGCGAAGCAATGGGTTTATTGGGCTTACTTACAGAACATATGTGGAGGGTTCCTTAAAAGAGTGTAGGTGCATCACTGAAAGGTTCCAGCATGTCAAGGATGATGACCTTGTGGAGGCTGCATCATAGAGTCCACCTTCAGCTGACTTTCCATGTCTGTACACACTAGCATCTCCCAAGACCACTTGGAGCCATATATAGGCCAGCAGAAGGGAACAATGGTGAAGTCCCTGTTGAAGGTTCTGTGGCCCTCTTCTCCCTCCTGCCAAGGAGTATTATTGCCATTACCACAGCCATCTCTGTTTTGTTTTGTTCAATTAGTTGCCATGGCTACCTGAAAAAGTAAAGATTATCATTATGATGGTGATAGGAAAATGTCATGCTAGAATGCATGTATTATATTTTGCTTGTCTTTTCACTATTAGTGGACACATGGGAAACATTTACTTCATGGGTATTGTGACTAATGCTTCCATTAACACAGGCATTCAATTATCTGTTAGAACTCTCCCTTTTAATTCTTAAGGTTTTATATTCAGAAGTAGAGTTGCTATATCATATGATCATTTTTTAAAAAAAAATCATTTTTTAGAAGAACCATAGTGTTTACCATAGTGTCATCTTTGGCACCAAAGCACCTAATCACAAACTCCTATTTATAAAAACACAACACAAAATTCCAATTTCTCTTTATCCTCATCATTATATGCCATCACCATCAATCGATCTATTATATATATATATATATATTTCATCTGTCAATGTATTAGTTATCATATATCTATGATATATATATATATATAACATGCATCAATATATTTATCTATCATATGCCTATCTACCTATGACCTGTATATTTCTGTTTTCTTAAGAGTGGACACTTTCACTGTTGAGAATGTAGAAATATATAAAATTATAATCAATTTTAATATACATTTCAATAAGTGTTATGCTGTGTAACAAACAAAAATTATTGTCTCTCAAATGTATTCCAATAGAAAATTAAGTTGTGCTGGCTTATCATATAAAGTCCTGAAACATAAGCTTTAATCTCTCCCACAAAATAGCTTGCCACATTAGTGATTTTCTAAGCCAGAAAAGGCTGGCAATCGATTAAGTCTATCAAGAGACACAAATCAGAATGTGGAGTGAGGTTTGGACAGTTTAACAAATGAAAATCAAAATTGATGCTGTTGAGTGATGGCAATCTTGTCAATTTAATTGGATTGAGGATTGCCTAGGAGATTCATATGGCATTCTTCAGAGTTTATCTGTGAGAGCATTTCCAGAGAATATCACCTGAGGGAGGAAGACATGCCCTCAATGTGGGCATAAGCTGGAGGTAAATGGGGGAAAAGGAGAAGACAGCACAAAAGCTCTCTGCCTCCTGATAGCCATGATTTGCACATTTCTGCTCTGACACACTTCAACCTTGATGCACTGCTCATCTCGAGCACAGAAACATGAACCATACTTCTGGAGATGGACACTCCTGATATTGAGAGCCAGATGAGCCTCACATCTTGCCTTGAGCACTATCTATCTATCTGTCTGTCTATCTATCTACCTGTCTATCTCTATCTCTATCTATCATCTATCAATCATCTATCTATCTATCTATCTATCTATCTATCTATCTATCTATCTATCCATCAGGTGTGTCACATCAATGAGAAACTCACCCTTCTGTCATTTGCAATTAACAAGAATTTGTTTTCCTGATGTTTTCCCTGACCATGACCCAATTCCTCCAAATTAATTGCAATTACAGAGCTGGAAGGGAATATGGTACTGTTCTAGATTAATTGATTATAAAACCTCGAAGTTTACATGTAATAAGGTGATGGGGTTTACCTGAGTCTCTACATCTAATTAGCACCCATGCATGTCTTCATTCCAAAGCCTGCATCACTGTCTTTTGCTCTTCCCATCCAGCACAGATAAAGAACTTGTGACTCAGTTCCCCAAAGCTAACTAAAATTCTTAGCACTATTTGAGTGGCTCTCACACTTCAGAAATTTTTAAAGAATCACCTTTTGGACAGACTGTTCCAAATGCTTACTCTCAAGCTTCACACTTAGGGATTAAAAGCCACTGAGCTTGGAATAGACCCTCAAGAATTACATTTATAAGTAATCCAGGTCATTCTGAAAACACTGTTCACAGGTTATCTTCTGAGAATTACTCTTTCGGACATTATTTATAACCCCTTGTCCTAAAACAGTGACCTTTGCAGTGTGGGCTCTAGACCAGTTGCAGCAGTACCACCCATAAACCCATGAGAACAACAAATTCCTAGAAACCTCCCCACTCCCAGTCCTCCCTAGCCAGATACCATTGAGTTGAGAGCTGGAAGTCACGAACTAACAAACTCTTCAGGGTACTGAGGTATCTGATATCTGAGACACAGTAGCCGGGATGCAGTTACTTCTCAAGAGCCATCACATGATCCTACTGCCTTGCAACTCAACCAGCAGGAATCAGAGCTTCGCAGATATCATTTAGAGAATCTAAAAGCTTTTTATCATTGATGTGGATGATATGTGAAGGATTTCATGTGTGTTTATGTGTGTGTACATATATGAACTTGGAATAAATATGTGTATATATAATGTATACATGTAATACAATATACAATAATACAGCGTAATATAAACACACGCATGCTTGGATTTTTCAGCACCAAGACACAAACCCTGGCCCGTCTTTGTTCTTCATTTGCAATTCATCAACTAGTTGAGGTTAAGTGAGGGATACATCAAATGGCAAATGTTGCTGCACCATGGTACTGGCATCTGTTCTGTCAGAAGAAAACATCACTTATCCACTCGCTCTGCTTCTCTACCTGGTGCCCTGCCAGCCCCTGCCAGCCTTATGTCTGACACTGAGCTAATTATCTTTCTTAGCAAGTTGATGCTTATCTGTCCATATTTCTTATTTCAGTTCAACAGCACCAATGCCCTGACTGCTCCACACACTGAAAACTGAAGAGGAATTTTTATTGTCGGCATTTTTCTTACAAAGTGAATTAATTGCTTTAACTCTCCAAGCTGCCTGTGTAGCCTCTCTCCTATTAATTCTCACCTTTCCTTTTTTACTCACAGTTTAGCAATTCATGTCATTATTACTCTCTGCAACTGTAGAAACAACTAACGTTCCTTTCCCCTTCTGTACATCAATCTTCTCTCACCACAGTACCAACAGCGATCCATCTTAGCTCAAAGGCTTTTAAATGTCCCACTGTAGTTGAAATTGTTTGCTCTGGCATTTAGAGGTCTCTATGGCTTGGCATTACTCACTCCTTTACTCCTAGTTTGCTCCTTCATTATTTTCACTCGAAGAATGCCAATAACCTGTCCTGTGGTATCGATCCGATGCCTTCTTTTTCCTTTCATGTGCTTCTATTTGGCCAAAGTCCATTACTGGCTTTCTTTTACACCCCTGCACATTCTTTCCCATCAGGCATTGCTCTCCTCTTCTCAGCCCTCAGTTCATTTCACTATCTTCTTTTCCTACCTATGGGTTGATTGGTTTCCAGTTCTGTATCAGTAACCACTGGAAAGTTTTACCTGGTTTCTTTCTGGAATATTGAGTTTTCCATGAACTCCTTAAACACATCCATCCTCAGATCTGATCTCATTTTACTGTTATATTTTTCTGGTGTTTATCACTCCAGATTATATTCTACTTGGGTTGGAATTTATACACCCACACTCCCTAGTGCCTCTAGTAACTCATTAAAAAAAAATAAATAAGTCAGTGTTCTGTAGCTTCAGTGAACTGAACTTAAAAAGCTATTTTAACCTTAGTTCTTAGTGTGTGTTTCAACATGAGTGACTAAAATCACCTTTATTAGAAATCAGTCAAGGACTATTTGTGGATTCAGATCCCTCGATTCTAATGCATGAACCCTCCTAAGACGCACCTCCTGAAGATATGGGGTATTTGTGCATGTCTTTCATAATGATGCAACCTAGTCACTCTCTTTAAAATGTCACAGTATGTATGATGCTTTACAGATAGGCAAAACTCATTGATTTTTGCCTAAACATAGTCTCATGTATTTATGTAGCTAAAATATGTTACTTTATTTAAGAAAGATTGACATGAGAATTCTTTGGTACTTTTGCTTTGTGTATGCTAAGCTAGTCTTCTGAGACCACTGAGCCATACCTCAGTTCAAATTATATATAAAATCATTATAATTGTCATGCTAAACATATATATAAAACACTAAGTTGTATATAGTGTATTGTATATATTTAGTTATATTTTAGTTATATATATAATTTAGTGTTATATATGTATATATGGTTAGTAGGAAGATTAGTTGTACATTCTTTTTTTTTTTTTTTTTTTTCGAGACAGGGTTTCTCTGTGTAGCTTTGCGCCTTTCCTGGATCTCGCTCTGTAGACCAGGCTGGCCTCCAATTCACAAAGATCCACCTGCCTCTGCCTCCCAAGTGCTGGGATTAAAGGTGTGCACCACCACCGCCCGGCTAGTTGTACATTCTTACTTCACATTTTGTCTAGAAGTTGAGGAAAAGGCATGAAGGATAGACATAGGACCGGACTAGAGACAGGTAAAGTTAGCTCTTCCCTTAGGAACTTAATTAGAAAACACACAAAGCTAAGAATTCATGACACACAGAAGGATCAGCACTATTGCTCTTTGCTTTTAACATTGGCAACTTTAGTTTTCATTCAAACTTGAAATTTTACTAGGGAATTTTGCACTGATTGTGACATTTAAAGAAAACTACAAGAAAACATCATCATCATCTTCCTCATCATCATCGTCATCATTATCATCATTATTTGGTTTTTTGGCTGGTTTTGAAACAGGGTCTCTTTATGTAGCTTTGACTGTCCTGGAACTCTCTTTGTAGACCAGGCTGAACTGGAACTCACAGAGATTGACCTGCCTCTGCCTCCCAAGTGCTGGGATTAAAGGCATGTGCCATCACACTCAGCAATATTAGTTATCTTCATGACAAAGTTTGGTGTCCTTTTCAATATTTTACCCAATAGAAACCTGAAGAGAACTACGAGAAGGAGGCAGAATAAAAAATAAGAAATAAATAGTAAATGAAATAAGGAATGATTAAATACATGAAGACAGACTTATAAAGCATCTTCACTTTATCAAAAAACAAGTGTGATGAACAATGCTGCCACTAGTGTAACTTACTGACTGATGCTTGGGTGCAGTGTGTGCACATGGTACACAGATGTACATTGTCCCATAGACTCCAGTTAATTACATTCACTGGACTAGTTCAAGAACGCTGGGTCTACATTCTCTGTATCCAATTCTTTCCTGATTTAGTTACAAATACCGTGCCATGCTAAGGAGAATTTGTCAATTATTCTAAAGAATTTCCACACTATGCTTTCTTAAATATTTTCTTAAGAGACTAAAACAATATATTCAATTTAGTGTACAGTGTTTTGGCTTTTGAGATAGGTGAAGAGGAGTTAGATTTGAAGTCCTCTGCTGACTAGTTAGTCAGCCTAATCATGATCCTAAGAACTTGCCAGATTCATGCCCCTAAATGTAGCAGAAAATTTGTAACTAACAATAACAGAGGAATCACTAAGTTGTGGGTGGAATGATTCCTCAGTTTCTATTTCTTTAACCTTTGAAGTGGAAGTTTATTGCTGTGAATATGTAATTTGTATTTTTTAAGAAAATGGAAAAGTATCACGACAAGAGTAGATCTCACTAATTACTCTCTCTAATTGCTTCCTGTTCCCAGAGCACAAAGCCAATGACATGCCCTGGTTGACTTACAACTTGTGCCTTAAGCTTGAACACACTATTTGCTCAGCGATACATAAATGGGTGGGTTGTTTTGGTATTGGTCATATAAATAGATTGCATTTAATACTTCATGCATTTGATTCTGAATATAAAATATTTAGTCTACAGGAAAGTTGTGAATGATACCCAAGTGAAACACTGCATCCAAGCTGTGAGGCACTTTCATCAGCTTTTCAACTCAAAATATGAATGTTCTCCTTCACACTGCTCACACATCAAGGACACATAGCTATGAGCTTTGCATATAAAAATTATGTGAAAATTTAAACAAGCCCTACATCCAGTTTCAGTTTGTCAATCTCTCTGCTTGTAGGAAGAATGGTTCTATACACTGTGTCCTGGACATTGTGCACAACAATGTAGGAGCCAGAACTTCTAAGAGCTCAGCACAATATTTGTATCTCATCTAGAAATATGCAGTTTGGCAATCAAGAGTCTTATCTAGAGCTCAAACAGCAGCGTCCACTCTGCATCTTTCCTGTCCCACTTGGTAGTTAACTCGCTCTTCTAATCTCCTGGTCTTGATGCCTTAAAATCGTTCTTCTACATATATTTTCCTATTTCTGTACACTTCCCTCCCAAGACCCCAGAAGGAAGAGTTAAAATTCTTCTAGACCTTTTCATCCTCTTATACTGAATGTCTAGTCCTATTGATTCTTTACAAGAGTTCCAAGTCCTTGGACCTTCTGTGTGCTCTGAGACTGGCCAGCCAGCCAGCATCTGTTTCTTGGGTTACAGTGGGGGTCTTCTTTCTGCCTTTCAGTAGCTACATTCCTTTCTCTTGCTGTTTCTAATGCGGAAATGCCATGGAACCTACTCGTCTACCTGACACCGCACTATGGCTCCCCACTTTATTCAGGGTATGCATTACAATCTTTTCAACCTTGTCTCTGTCTACCAGTTTGGTTTCTTTCTAACTTGCCTTATTTGACTTTGGTGTGTCTTACATATTTCTCCTGACTTCCCAGATTCTTTTCATTGATTTTCTTTGTTTCTGTTTTTTCCTATATAGGTGTCTGGCTTACTCATCACCGTCTTTGAGGTCTGTGTCAATGTAATCTTCACACTAGGTTCTTTCATGAGCATCATTTTTGTAACTGCCTAAGACTAATTTTATCATGCATATTCATTATACACGGCAATGTGTTACTTGATGACACTTTCATACAAATATATACTATACAATGATCATATTCCACCATACCCCTCTGCCTTTTCAATACTTGTCCCTTTGGTCCCCTTTGGTCTTCTGGATCATTTCATGTCTACTTTCATCTTATCACCCTTTTTAAAATGCAACATTTTTCATACTTTATTTAACATTCCATATTTTCCTGCCTGATTTTATTATTTTTCTTAGCAAATACCACTTTCTAAGGTATACTCTGCTTATTTCGTTTGGCTCATTTCCTATACTAGACTGTGAATTCTGTAGGGAATGAGCTTTACCTTTTTGCCTCACTGATAGGTCTCTAACATCTAACGTAGTGCCTAAAACAGAAGATTCTAGAAATCCATGGATCTACAATAAGAATTGCTGATTTGGGCAATGAATACTCATGTGTATCCCACACCTCTGTAAAAGCAGAAAGAAACATCACCCTAGAAAGTTGTAGGATAGTGTTCACAATCCTCCTCCAAATCCCTACCTTACTCATTTTCATTTATCTGTCAGGCACCTCACCTAATTTAGGAAACAATCACCACTCTGATTTGAATGGTCATAGATTATTCTTACATATTCCAGAACCTTCCAAATCATTCCATTCTAGAACTTACATGTTTTTTCAATTTGTCCTTTTTTTCTGTGTCAAATGTTCATTTATTTTTATAACCAGATCATATTTTGTTATATAATAGAGCATTAGTATCTATTTATTCTTTTACTGACAGTCAGCTACATGTTTCCAGTTTGGAGAGACCATGAATAAAACTATTGTGAACAAGGCCGGGCAGTGGTGGTGCATGCCTTTAATCCCAGCACTCGGGAGGCAGAGGCAGGCGGATCTCTGTGAGTTCGAGGCCAGCCTGGGCTACCAAGTGAGTTCCAGGAAAGGTGCAAAGCTACACAGAGAAACCCTGTCTCAAAAAAAAAAACAAAACAAAAACAAAAAAAAACAACAAAAAAAAAAACTATTGTGAACATTGATATGCAAAGAGACTTTTGGAGTTTGTTTTATTTGTGTTCAGCAGACATTCATGATGCACAGTCATAATTCTTGTAGTAACTGTTTAACATGGCATTAACCCTTTCAAACATGTAATTCATAATCATGACTTATTTTAGAACATTTTTACCAGCACTAGAGGAAAACCATTATTAATTAGTTAAATCCACCTACTCCGTCCCATACCACAGCCTTAGCAACCATTTATCTACTGCCTGTCTTTGTAGATTTGAATACTCCATACATTTCACAAAAGGTAAATCATATACTATGTGGTTATTCTATAACTGATATGTTTTATGTGGCATCATATTTTCCTGGCTCATCCATATTGGATATTCTTAAATACTTGTTTCTAGTTGTCAGCTAGTATGTCATGATGTGAAATACATCATGGAAGAGAGGCACAGGCTGTGTTCCATATCAGCTATAGAGGAAAATCTGGTTCTTCTCAGTTTAATAATATCATCAACATTAAATCTCCAGTAGCCGCTTCTTCCATACTTCCTTTGGTGCCTATGAGATAAAAGTTGGTGATAGGGCAAATCAAAATGTCATTGGTAAATTACACTGGACTAAAAGGAAATAGGAAAAATATGTTTGAAGAAATAAAGCTGCCCATTAATAAAGCACCTTGTTTATAAAAGCTGCCCATTAATAAAGCACCTTGTTTATAAAAGCTGCCCATTAATAAAGCACCTTGTTTATAAAATCTACGTGTGGGACTGGGAGTGGGTAGAAGCTTCTGTTAACCAAGCATGATGCCTAATAAACCTTATCTTTTCATCCTAAATATATCCACTCTCTTCCTTTTATGTCAGAACATATTTATTCTTTACTATGCATATTTACTTTATCTTATTCATATCTTCATATGCAATTATGAAACAAATTTTCATTGTTATTTCCTAAACTTAAGGGCTTTTTTGTCCTTAAATATTTCTGCAAAATGAAACTATAAAAATATTTACTTTGCTTCACAAAAAAACTGGAGAATTGCCTACATTTTTCTTTAAATTCTTTATTCTAAATGTGAATATACATTGAAATATATGTATTTGTTTATTCATATCTCTGTCTCTAAATACTGTACTGGTCTCCAAAATCCTGGAACCAAAGATCCTTGGAGAAATGGTTGATTTTTCAGATTGGTGCAGGGAAAGTAGAAGATATGTCAAAAGCTGAAGAAATTCTAAAATAACAAAGGAATCTAGTGTTATGTGTTTTTAAAAAAAGCCACACTGAAATGTATTGCAATAACAAAATCTCACAAGAATGAGAAATGTGAATATATCAGAGACAAATGAATCCACCTTGATACACATGAACAACCAAAGAAATCATGGCAGCAGAGAATCACACCTTCCTTAGAGGGCAGCCCTCAGTGGTGTGTGTGTACATACTAACTGTATACCAGCCCTAGCTAGCCCCACTGTGTGCTGGCAGTGAGGTCACTGTCATTGCATCCTGACATGATGTGGTAGGAAGTGCATTCCTCTCCCATACCAATCTTTCTACTCCCCAGAATCTCTGTTTAGTAATAAAAAAAAATCTGACAAGCCAAAATTGACAGACATGCTCCAAAATACCTGATGATTATTTCTCAAAACTGCCAAAGTCATGAAAAACAATCAAATAAAGACTGTCACAAGCCAGAGCAAGCTAATGACAAACAACAACTACACGCAATATTGCATACTGGAGAAGATCTTGGAACAGAAGAATAAAGACATCCATGCAAGACTTAGAAAAGCCTATATAAATCTGGAGTGTAATCAGTGGGACTATAACAGTGTTGATACCCCGACTTTCATCAATGTGCCCCAAGGACACAAGATGGTAACCGTGAGAAAAATGGGAACAGGAAACTGTGTTACCACCACAGCTTTTTAATTACTTCAAAGTAAATACTTTATGCAAAAGAACCAAAGATTAGTTTCCAAATTCTTCTATTTTTAGTATTAAGGGTTATATTTGACAATTAAAAACCAAAGTTTACTTTCCTTTCCTCCCCTGCCTCATCATCCAAATATAACCTTACTATACCATATCAATATATATTTGCAAACACAGGTTATTCATTAAATAAACCATAAGTAATTATCTTCCATTTCTGTGCCTGGTTCATTTTCTTTTGTTTAATTCTTATATATTTGGAACTTATTCAACCTCTAACTTTTCTCAGTGGCCTAAGTGCCCTTTCAGGATACTCAATGTGTCCAACGTTCTATCTATTTCTACCTACATGGTAAAAGCATCTGCCTAACATCTTCCATTGCCATTGTTCTCCATGCCTTCAGCCTGCCCCTCATTCTTGTATCTTTTCTCACAACTTTGGGAGAACACAGGGTGTAATAAATTACTTATGAGATACCAGTTGGAGATAGAATTTTGTGACCTGTGTATCTGAGTATGTCTTTATCCCCCACACCCTTCAATATTTTAAATGGACTTTTATGTGGTATCTAAGAAGTCTGTGGAGAAATATGAAATACATTTCAAGCCTTTGTGTCTGGCCTCTGGTGCCTTAGAATCCCTTCAAGTTCTCTAGAATCCCTTTGTGAACCCCTGGGCTCTGTAGTCCTGTGATTTCTTTGTTTCCATCCTTTTACTGTACCTAGTAGAACACTGCAACTTCGTGTTCTTCAGGTCACAATTTTTAATAATTATTTCTTTGTTTTATTTTTAAAATTCTATCTTTATTTTCTTCCTGAAATTCTTTAGAAATTTTATAGGGGACTTTCTACATTGATATGTATTCATATGTTTCTATACTTATATGTTTACATTCTTAGGAAATTTCTATACTTTTTTTTTTTTTTGGTTTTTCGAGACAGGGTTTCTCTGTGTAGCTTTGCGCCTCTCCTGGAACTCACTTGGTAGCCCAGGCTGGCCTCGAACTCATAGAGATCCACCTGGCTCTGCCTCCCGAGTGCTGGGATTAAAGGCGTGCGCCACCACCACCCGGCTCTATACTTATTTTTTAAGAGCAGGTTTTCCATGTCTACCGTCTTACTCTTTAACTGCCTGGCCTTTTGGATTTCTGAATGATGAACTTGTTTCCACCAGTGCGTGTGAGTCCTTTACTAGCTTCTTCTCATGGGCAGTCTGTCTGTTACATGTTGCTTTTCCTTTGCTGACTGCGTTGGACATTTTAATGTTAAAGGCTTTGGCTTTGGGAAAAGTTTGAGTAGTGCCTCATATTTAAAAGTTCAAAACTAAAACATGGATAACCAAATTGGAGAAAAAGGCAGGCGTCAGAAGAAAGTAGAGTAGTTACTCTGGGTAGAAGAAAAAGCTGATGTGAAAAGACAGGAGCAGGATCAAGCTTGATTCATTGTAAAACAGGATTAAAATAGAATGCAACTTCACGGGTGTAGCTTCTAACATTCCGAGGAGACAACATCTCACAACAAACCCTCTGTTCCTCTGCATCTTGCAATCTTTCAGTCCCCTCTTCTGCAATCATCACTGAGCCTTAGGTCCAGGGGATGTGTTGTAGATGTGGCCATTGGGATAGGGCTCTATGACTTTGTGTTTTAATCAATTGTAGTTTTCTGATATGTTGCAAATAGAAGTTTCCTTTGTGAGGGGTGAGGAATAGTCTTCACCATGAAAGATCATACCAGTTGGTTATCCAATACCAAATGATCAGCCCCCATTCTAGTAACATTATATAGACAGACCATGTTGTATTTCTATATTTAAGAATATGTGTGTGTGTATCAACAATTAAAAAAAAGAAGCAATGAATTACATTATGATCTAAAAACTTTTCTTAAAGTATTTACAAAATAGAATAAAGTGGCTAGACTATGGGGGGAAAAGGAAAGAGATGGAAAATATCTCACATTCCAGAAGGAAGTTCAGCCTTAGAGAGGAAGCTCGGGGAGGGCTGGCGCTCTAGGATTTCAAGGTATACATCTGAAAAACGAGAGGTTCAAACTCTGTCAGCAGCTGTCTGGCTTCAGCCATCTTCTGTAATCTCTAGGAGACCAAGACAGTTACCCACCCCTGGCTCATTTGAATGCAACTTTTTTGGTCATACTGCTTTCACAAAACTGCAGAACTTTCAGTTCATTAAATATCACCTTCCAGCATTTCATTGGTGAATGGAGTGAAGCCTTGAGCCCACACTCTTGCCACTACAGCTTCTGGACAGGGATTAACAATGATATCAAGAGGTTTGAAACACACACTTACTAACATCCTTTGAAGTTCCTAAAACCCAAGGAAAAGGAACATGACAGTTCTTTGAGAAACGAGACATGTGTTTACCTGACTCTGGAAATGTCACTGAAACACCATGAAGGAAGTTGCCTAACTTGGTGAAACTGAAGCGTGTTTGATTTTACACAGCCAAAGGATGACAGTGAAAACCTAGAGACGTCCCACAAAAGACATTCAGTACATGAGAATTCCTCAGTGTCAGTGTGCTTTTTGTTCAAAATACTTAAAATTTTTCTTCAGAGCTCTAGAATTACATAATTTAACAGTTCATCCATGTTTCCTCAAAAAAACACCACACAAGACTGCTCTCAAGTTGTAATGATTCAAGACTGAGGGTGCAAAATCTTCTCCTTGAGAAGTTAAGTGACTCTTGGGGACTTTCATTTTTTTTATTTTTTCTCTTAAAAAAGCAGCAATCTATATCTTCCATCTCTCAAAGGAAGAAAAACAATATCTAACTCTAACATGAAAGTAAGAATTTTCTTTCTATCATGATTCATTTTTATATAAAAATGACAAAAACTATCAATTACATGCTTCAATGCTATTAGACTAGAGATTATTTAGAGACTGTCATGATTTTATCCTCAGTCTTGCTCAAACAGCCATTGAGCCATATCCCTTGTTTTTCTAGACTAAAGCTTCTATGGAGTGGAAGTTGTTATAAAGTATAAGATGCTAAAAACTAAACATATGTTTCATGAACCAGTATTGAACAATCAGAAAATAATGCTTAGTGATTGAACACTGCATTTAACCAGGAGCTGCAACCACTTGGATTCTCTTTGCAAATGTGTACAGTGGGTTAAGGAATCTACTTTATTCATTTGAAGGACAATTTCATGTAATTTCTCTGGGAATATAACATCTCCCTAAACTGAACCAATAGGATAACTCCCATGGTCCTCCAGCCTGCAGTTTAGGCTCAGATGTCTCTCCCAAGCTTTGTCAATCCATTCTTCCTCTTCAACTGTCAGAAGATATCATATCGTTCTATTACTTCCAGCTGTACAGTAACATTGTATATAATTTGTGTATAATGTGTTAATATATAACAATCAATGAGAAGAAACTGAAAGTTCTTCTAATATTTACTAATGATCTAAGGCTTCTTGACTCTGTTGTCACCTCAAAATATGTTAAAAGGATGAGAAATTTTAAAATGTGTTTATTCAGCTTGGCAAGAAAATATTTAGTTTTGACTTCTCTTTTCTCTCCCCTTACCATAAAGCTATACACATTACTTTGGCCCCAAACTGTCTTAGGGTTGAAATGCTAACAATCTCTATATGGACTATTCAAATTCAATTTTAGGGTAACATTGTACATAACTTATCGTTATATTGGGCTCTCTCCTGCAGCATTCACTCATGTGTTTCTGGCATCTAGAATAAGAACTGATGTGTACACTGAACATTTACTGAATGAAATATTATACCACCCTATGTTCAGAACTGAGATTCAACAGAACAGAACATCTGCAAAGAAAGCCCTTTTCCCTCTTTTCAGTAATTCTTCTCTTGAGTTCTACTGGAAAAGAGAACAAAGGGAGGCAAAGTTACTGGACTGTCAACAAGTCTAACATGTCATCATTGGTTCAGATGGTGCTAAACAAAATGTATGGTCTCAGCTCCCAGTAACAAACTACAAATTTTCTTTGTGATCATGCCATAAGACAGGAAAGTTGTCTCACATTGTCTCTGCCTTTTCTCACTAAATGTAAATAGACAAGAAATAAAACAGAGAATTAGGCAGAATGGTGAAATCATTGAGAAAGGAGGAAGCATGGTTTCCTTAAGTTCAGTTTTCTTATAGGAGCGTGAAGAGTGCTGGATGCATCCCCTGCCCAGGAAGAGGGGCCTGGGAAGTCTGCTCAGAAATAGGAAGGGGTCCTGGTATCCTCAACATTAC